>NC_041391.1:350311617-350452425 GCF_002162155.2 Triticum dicoccoides
CGCCGCTGCATACTTCTACTTACGTCAGGCCGTGTCGGCCCCGCCCGATGTCGCACGCCCCTTGTGCGCTGCCTCTGCTGCCGCCGCCTAGCTTCCCCTCCGGCACCCCCTACGCCCCTCACTCGACTCGCCTTGTCGTGCCCGTTCGTTTGCCACCCCTCGCGTGTACAGCCGTTGCCGAAATCGGCCGGCCGGCGAGCTCCGCCCTCCTATTTAGCGTCGGCGGTTAGCCGCTAATAAACTGGCCGATGTGGCTTCCTTTAGCACTAATTAACCCAGGCCTAACGCCTAACCCCAATGACATGCGGGCCCCCACTACTGATTAAAATGACTTAGTTTAATCTGTTAAGTTAGTAGTCACTAACTACTGGGCCCACTGGTCCCATTTGACTAGTCAAACCTGCTGACTGTGCAGTCCTAGTCATTGAAAGGTGGGACCCGCTGGGCCCCTTTGACTTCATTGACCAGTCTGGTCAATGGTTGACTGGGCTGACTCATCCCCACTGGACCCACATGTCAAACACAATGGCTAGCTGCTGATGGGTATAAAAAGTAATTACAGATTATTTTCGAATTATTATTAAATTTAGAAAATGTTTTAAACTTTGAAAAATCATAGAAAAATAACTGCAAGTCAGATGAAAATGTTTTCTACATGAAAATTTATCAGAACGACAAGGCGAATCCAAGTTCGCGATCCGTTTCGCTGTTAGATGCCTCTAACCATCTAAACATGGAACATCCCCTCCTGTCATCTGTATGACACAGGTCCGGAACCGGGAAAACATTCACGGTTGAATATCGTATAGCCATACGTTAGGTCACACCCGGCACAGCATATTGCCATGTTATGCTTTGTGATGCTATGCTTGCTTTATATTTATTGTTTCTTCCCCCTCTTATCTCCGGTAGACCCCGAGGCTGATGCTGCCCCTATGATCGACTACGTCAACAACGACACTTCTTCCTTTTCAGCAGAGCTTCCAGGCAAGTCCCCCCTTTGATCATCCCGATATCACCCATTCCATTATCTCATGCTTGCATTAGATTTTGCTACTGTTATTGTTTGCTCCTATTCTGATGCATAGCCTGCTTTTGTAACCTGCTTATTGTTACCTTACCTGCTTATCCTAAACTGCTTAGTATAGGTTGGTTAGTGATCCATCAGTGACCCCCATCTTGTCCTTGTTGCCCCTGCTTCATCATCGAATACCCGATCAATGGGATCGAAGACCAGGCCCCGGCATCGCACATCACTTCCCCTTAGTTGCTCGACACTACTAGGTTACTATCGAGTGCCGAGGGTGAGACCTCATCAGCACTTCTGATGTTCACCCAGTAGTGTAGTTATTCGGTCATGGTCATCAAGGGTGGTTCCGCCTTAACCACTTCCGATACGACTCTGTCGTGCAACCCCTCAAGTGTGAACCTCGAGGGTGGATCCTCTTACGTTCACCTTGATGATTACATCAAGTGGAATCCGCCAGGGGTGATTCTTCGGGTTTTCCCCTTGATGTTTGGACACACAGATACTTGGAATTTACAACTGTTACTTGGAAAGGCGGGTCGACCCTGAGGGGTACCCGTGAGTGATGTGGAGACGGGTTGACCTGGAGGGTGCCCGCGAGATAATTACGAGGCGTGGTCGGGCATTCCTAGCCCTTGCTGCAAGTCCTTGAGACGGGGCAACGGGGTCACATCTTTCGTGAGTCTCAGCTTGTTACCGCGCATTCCTAATCCACTATGATTTGGATATTTGATCCGAGGGGCCTCTAGCCTGATAGCACTAACCATCACGTGGGCATAGTATGGGCGTTTTGCGTCGTATGCATCAGCCGAAGCTTTATAGACGTCAGCGACTGAGCGGCGCTTGCCGGGTTGGACTGGTAAGCACCTGCCTTTTTGAAGGAGGTAGCTAGGTCTGCTCACCGGCCGCGTACGCAATGCTTAGGAGTTCCCGGGGCGATGGCCCATGACCCCTGAGGGCATAGGTTTTGATAGAGGCAAAGGTGTCCCGTCTTTCGATGAGATGATGGATATCGCTTTGGTGGCAGTCGACTTTGACGATCCGACTACGAACGTGTGAGGACGTCGCGCCTTAGCAATCGCTAAACCAACTCCGAGAGGTTATTGACCACGCCGGAGCATGATCAACCTGACCACGAGGGTCTGTTTCCTGCGAGCAAACAAAGAACAAGCAAGAAACTGAGATTGCAATCTGGATATTGCGAATATAAGATGAAAGCTTTATTGATCAAGGTGGGGTTCTGTGACGCCTTTGTCTGGTCGTTGAACACAAACGAAGTACGCGAAGTTGCAGCTATGGCGAACTTTTAATCTAAACAAAACCCAAAGTCTAAACGATGCCCTAAGGGCTGTATATATGGAGGAAGAGGGGGGAATTTCGTGACCCTTGGTGGAGGGGTCCGAAATCAACCCTATCTCTTATTTCCCCACACATACAGACTCTAAAAATAGCCTATACTTATGTATTTCGAAATTACATGGGCCTGGCCCAATAATAAGGTGACGCAGCACCTATAATAGCCTCAGGACGAAATTTATGAAGTGGCATCTTGTATATTTCGTCCAAGGCTTCATGCACCCATTATGGTGGCTTCAAAGTCCTGAAATCATCACTTGTAACTCCGTTCTTGTTCCCCTTGCGCATGCCATCATCTCCATGTCTGTTCTTAATCCAATGTTCATCCTTCTCCAAGCTAGGCCCTTCATTTGTAAGCAAAACAAATGTATCCAATTTAGGCAGCATCATATTCTCATGAACATTAGAATCATTACCAAGAAACGGAAGTACCTGGTAATTTAGTTGGCGTGCGCGAGCTCTAGTAATTGGTCCAGTATTTATAGCAGCAGGGGCTATGGGTGTAACAATTGTATTGATGTCCTCATCATCCTCCCCTTCTTGAAATAAAGTCATCCTCGACGGAAGTTCATCTTCCTCACCCAAATAAGGCTTCAAATCTGCAATGTTAAAAGTGGGACTAACCCCAAAATCTGCAGGCAGCTCAAGTTTATATGCATTATCATTTATTTTCTCTAACACCTTAAAGGGACCATCAGCATGTGGCATTAACTTTGATTTGTGCAAATCCGGAAATCTATCCTTACGCAAATGTAACCAAACAAGATCTCCAGGTGCAAACACAACATGTTTTCTACCCTTATCTCCAGCAAGTTTATATTTAGCATTCATACGCTCAATGTTTTCCTTAGTTAACTCTTGCATTTTTAAAATCAATTCAGCACGTTGTTTAGCATCAAAATTAACCTTCTCCGAAGATGGAAGAGGCAACAAATCAATAGGTGCACGAGGTAGGAAACCATACACAACTTCAAAAGGGGACATCTTAGTAGTACAATGCAATGAACGATTATAAGCAAATTCAATATGAGGCAAGCATTCCTCCCACATTTTCTTATTATTCTTCAAAACAGCCCTAAGCATAGTAGACAATGTTCTATTGACTACTTCAGTTTGTCCATCAGTTTGGGGGTGACAAGTAGTACTAAAAAGCAGTTTAGTCCCCAACTTGGCCCATAAACATCTCCAAAAGTGGCTAAGAAATTTAGTATCATGATCTGAAACAATAGTATTTGGCACACCATGCAAGCGAATAATTTCACGAAAGAACAAATCAGCAACATTAACAGCATCATCGCTTTTATGACATGGTATAAAGTGTGCCATTTTCGAGAATCTATCCACGACAACAAATATGCTATCCCTCCCCTTCTTTGTTCGAGGTAAACCTAAAACAAACTCCATAGATATATCCTCCCAAGGAACACTAGGTACAGGCAAAGGCATATATAAACCATGAGGATTGAGTCGTGACTTAGCTTTTTGACATGTAGTGCAGCGAGTAATAAAACGCTCAACATCCCGTCTCATCTTTGGCCAAAAGAAATGTGTAGCAAGTATGTCCTCCGTCTTCTTCACGCCAAAGTGTCCCATTAATCCTCCTCCATGCACCTCCTGCAACAACAAAAGACGAACGGAGCTAGCTGGAATGCATAGCTTGTTAGCACGAAACGCAAATCCATCGTTAACGACGAACTTGTTCGACATTCTTCCTTCTTTACAATTCTGCATTACATCTTTAAAATCAGCATCATGCATATATTGATCTTTGATGGTCTCCAAACCAAATATTTTGAAGTCAAGTTGCGAAAGCATAGTATAGCGGCGAGACAATGCATCAGCAATAACATTTTCTTTTCCCTTCTTGTGTTTAATGACATAAGGAAAAGTCTCAATGAATTCAACCCATTTAGCATGTCTACGATTCAGTTTAGCTTGACTTTTAATATGTTTCAAAGATTCATGATCAGAATGTATAACAAATTCTTTGGGCCATAAATAATGTTGCCATGTTTCTAAAGTCCGAACAAGAGCATATAATTCTTTATCATAAGTAGAATAATTCAGACTAGGCCCACTCAATTTTTCAGAAAAATATGCAACAGGTTTGCCATCTTGTAATAACACACCGCCTAATCCAATTCCACTAGCATCACATACAAGCTCAAAAGTCTTATTAAAATCAGGAAGTTGGAGTAAAGGAGCATGTGTCAACTTATCTTTCAATACCGAGAAGGCTTCTTCTTGTGCGGTACCCCAAAGAAAAGGCACATCTTTCTTTGCAAGCTCATTGAGAGGTGCAGCAATGGTGCTGAAATCTCTCACAAAACGCCTATAGAATCCAGCGAGGCCAAGAAAACTCCTCACTTGTGTGACCGTTTTGGGTTGCGGCCAACTCTCAATAGCTTCAATCTTGGCTTTATCAACTTCAATTCCCTGTGGAGTAACAACATAGCCAAGAAAAGATACTCGGTCGGTGCAAAAGGTGCACTTCCCAAGGTTACCAAACAAACGTGCATCACGTAGAGCAATAAAAACAGCACGTAAATGTTCCAAATGTTCTTCCAAAGATCTGCTATAAATCAGTATGTCATCAAAGTAAACTACCACAAATCGTCCAATGAAAGCACGTAAAACTTCGTTCATTAATCTCATGAAAGTACTAGGTGCATTAGTTAACCCAAAAGGCATGACTAACCACTCATATAATCCAAACTTAGTTTTGAATGCTGTTTTCCATTCATCTCCCAATTTCATACGAATTTGATTGTATCCACTACGCAAATCAACTTTGGAGAATATTGTAGAGCCACTCAATTCATCAAGCATATCATCTAGCCTAGGAATAGGATGACGATAACGAATAGTAATATTATTAATGCCTCTACAATCAACACACATACGTGATGTACCATCCTTTTTCGGCACTAGAATAATAGGAACATCACAAGGACTAAGGGATTCGCGTATATAACCTTTGTCGAGAAGCTCTTGTACTTGACGCATAATCTCCTTCGTCTCCTCTGGATTGGTACAGTATGGTGCACGGTTTGGCAGTGAAGCACCGGGAATTAAGTCAATCTGATGCTCAATCCCTCGAATAGGCGGTAATCCCGGTGGCACGTCTTGTGGAAAGACGTCAGCGAACTCCTGCAAAATGTTAGTGACAGCAGGAGGCAAAGAGGAAGGCACGTCCTCGAATGAAAATAATGCCTCTTGCACACAAAAGCATAGCAAACAGATTTGCTGAAATCTAGCTCATCAATATCAGATTTGGTGGCAAATAAACATGCACTTTTCAATTTAATTTCAGAAGCAACACTAGATGGTTTATTATTAGGCTTCATTTGTTGCTCAAATTCTTTTGCCACAATCTGATTTTCACTCTTATTCTTCTCCTGTTTTGCTTTATTAGCTCTATTAATATCATCTTTCAAAATGGAATCAGGAGTCATAGGAAGCAAAGTAATATTTTTATCCTTATGAACAAGAGTATAGTGATTGTTTCTACCATGGTGTACAGAGTTTTTATCAAATTGCCATGGTCTACCAAGTAATAAGGAACATGTTTGCATAGGTACCACATCACAATCAACATAATCAGCATATGTAGAGATACTAAAATGCACACGAATTGTACGTGTTACCTTAACCTTGCCGCCGTTGTTGAACCATTGGATGTAGTAAGGATGTGGATGTGGTCTTGTGGTGAGAGAAAGCTTCTCCACCATCTCCATGCTAGCCAAGTTGTTGCAGCTCCCTCCGTCTATTATGACGCGCACAGAACGTTCCTTCACAACTCCCTTGGTATGGAACAAATTGTGCCTCTGATTTTGCTCAGCTTGTGTGACCTGCACACTCAAAACACGTTGAGCAACTAAACATTCATACCTGTCAGCGTCTTCAGGAGCCATGTATTGTGTCTCATGATCAGAATCATCTCCACCATGTTCTTCACGTGTAATAAGAGCCAAAGTCTCCTCATCATAGTCACTAGCGGACTCATATCCACCATCTGCGGTAGCAATCATCACACGCGGAGATTTGCATTCTCTCGCATAATGACCTCCTCCCTTACAACGATGACAAATAATATCACTTGTGTGCCCTGTTGATGCCATGGAAGAAGAAGAACTCTGTGCAGGCCCAGCAGGTGCGCTCTTGGCAGATAATGGTGGTTGTGCCTGTTTTCTTCTATCACGACTGGAGGAGGCACCTGATTGAGGTGCTGGTGCAGTTGAAGTAGAAGATGCACGCGGTGTCCATGATGAAGGTCGGCCTGCAGAAAAGTTAGATCGCGCCAATGCTTGTCGATCCTGCACTTCAAGTTCAGCTTTACAAGCAAGATGGAATAAACGAGTGATATTAGTATACTCCTTATAGTCTAGAATGGTCTGAATCTCTCTATTTAATCCACCCAGAAAACGTGCAAGCATAGCTTCATTCTCCTCAACAAGACCACATCTAATCATGCCAGTTTGTAATTCCTGATAATATTCTTCTACAAAAATTTTCCCTTGTCTTAAACGCTGTAATTTGAAGCAATTCACGTTGATAATATGGTGGAACCCAACGAGTACGCATAGCAGTTTTCAAAGCAGCCCAAGTAGTTGGAATAGGATATAATCTACAATGTTCAGACCACCATACACATGCAAAACTAGTGAAAGCACAAACAGCGGCGGCAACCCGTCTCTCCTCGGGATATTGTAAACATGTAAATCGTTGTTCAGTTTCTAACTCCCAAGTAAGATATATATCAGGAACATATCTACCCTCGAAAGGTGGAATATTCAATTTCAGTTTAGGAAGATGGTCATGATCTCGTACCTGAGGGAAAGCCCTACCATTGTGATTATTTGCATGTGGACGACCTGGTGGTTGTGGTGCAGGTGGTTGCACGTAGTTCTGATTTTGAGCAACCTCATCCTCGTAATCTCCCACATAATCATCCTCCTCTGTATCAGCAGCAGGAGCCACAGAAGTATCAACAGCAGCACCAACAGTTTGGCCAAACGCAAGAGGAACACGGCTCGCTCGGCGGAGATCTGTTTCGTGATGTGGAGGTAGTCGTTGTTGTTGTTGTTGGAGAGGTGCGTTAGGTGCAACGGGTGGTGGTGGTGGAAGACGTGCGAGCAATTCATTAAACTTGTTATCGAGCTTTGTTTCGAACGTCTTCTCCATGCCATCTATCTTCTCCATGGCCTCTTCAAATCTGTTTAGCACATCTTGCACCTGTCCACTCATCATTTGCTGAAATTTATCATGCAAATCCTTATTCGTCATGTTCTCCCAGTCAGTCTCGTCGGCTTGTGATCCTGGCATGGTTAGCAGCAATAGAAACACACAAGAATATGATCCTACAGACTACTAACAAGAGGTGGTGGTGGGTGTCACAAATCCGTCAAGCAAATCTCAAATTCTTACCAGTTCTTTCCCAGCAGCAGGCGGTGATCGGCAACCGTTGTAGTCAAAAACTCTCAAAGCTTGGATAGAGCAATTACCAGGGAGAGTCAAACGCACGACGTAGATGTATGTGGAGCTGGGAAGGGTCAGCAATAATCAATTCAGAGATGCAAAGTTGAATAAACGCTCAACGACGGTACTGTGCTGGTCCTAGGCTAGACTGTGCTAGAGACGCGAGCCTAGAACACCAACAAAATCACGGCACAGCACATAAACAAGGGAAAAGCACACTCTGGATTTTTTTCGCTCTTTTTTTGCGCTCTTTTTTTTGCACTGCTCTTTTTTTGCGAAAAATCACTATAATGGCGAGTGTCTCAAAACTCTTCCTAGGTCAAACTGACAGGATGGGCACGAAATTTTTTCGACCAAATTTTTTTTTCGTTTTTTCGACTGCCCGGACCCAAAAACTGGAAACGGGTCAAAAAAAAATTCCTATAATGGCACCTGTCTCAAAACACTCAGAAACAGCTAAAAATAGGATAGCCAGAAATTTTTTCGAAAAATGCGTTTTCGAAAAATTTTGGGCCTAAACGGAGGGTGGTTTCCGGACTCTTCTTTTTTTTCCGAAACCTACTCTGGCAAGGAAACACGAATCGGAATCTAGATGGATCTCAAAAACACACCTAATATGCAAGGAACTCGGATTGGTGGTGGATATATGGTGGTGGTATATGGCAGCGGTGGTGGTATATGGCAGTGGTGGTAATATATGGATATGGATCGGTGGTGGTATATGGATACGGATGGGTGGTAGTATATGGATACGGATTCGGAGCGGTGGTGGTAGATGGCAGGGGCGATGATGATGGTGCGGCGGCGGCGTGACAACTTATGACCAGAACTCGAAACTCTAAAAGACTAGACTCTAAGACCAGCAACTAGACACGACGATGCAACCGCAAATTCAACAAAGCAAAACCCTAAAAAGATTATGCAAAGGCTCAGATTGGTTCGGATATGATGAACTAACCCTAATTGTTTTTGGCTTTTTCGTGGACTGTAGGTATGAAGAACAGACTCGATCTAAACTACGAAAAACTGTAAAATCTCACCGAGCAACCTGGAAATCTGATACCACTTGATAGAGGCAAAGGTGTCCCGTCTTTCGATGAGATGATGGATATCGCTTTGGTGGCAGTCGACTTTGACGATCCGACTACGAACGTGTGAGGACGTCGTGCCTTAGCAATCGCTAAACCAACTCCGAGAGGTTATTGACCACGCCGGAGCACGATCAACCTGACCACGAGGGTCTGTTTCCTGCGAGCAAACAAAGAACAAGCAAGAAACTGAGATTGCAATCTGGATATTGTGAATATAAGATGAAAGCTTTATTGATCAAGGTGGGGTTCTGTGACGCCTTTGTCTGGTCGTTGAACACAAACGAAGTACGCGAAGTTGCAGCTATGGCGAACTTTTAATCTAAACAAAACCCAAAGTCTAAACGATGCCCTAAGGGCTGTATATATGGAGGAAGAGGGGGGAGTTTCGTGACCCTTGGTGGAGGGGTCCGAAATCAACCCTATCTCTTGTTTCCCCACACATACGGACTCTAAAAATAGCCTATACTTATGTATTTCGAAATTACATGGGCCTGGCCCAATAATAAGGTGACGCGGCACCTATAATAGCCTCGGGACGAAATTTATGAAGTGGCATCTTGTATATTTCGTCCAAGGCTTCATGCACCCATTATGGTGGCTTCAAAGTCCTGAAATCATCACTTGTAACTCCGTTCTTGTTCCCCTTGCGCATGCCATCATCTCCATGCTTGTTCTTAATCCAATGTTCATCCTTCTCCAAGCTAGGCCCTTCATTTGTAAGCAAAACAAATGTATCCAATTTAGGCAACATCATGTTCTCATGAACATTAGAATCATTACCAAGAAACGAAAGTACCTGGTAATTTAGTTGGCGTGCGCGAGCTCTAGTAATTGGTCCAGTATTTATAGCAGCAGGGGCTATGGGTGTAACAATTGTATTGATGTCCTCATCAGGTTTAGTCCGGCGTGCTGACCTCTCTATTAAGCCTAGGTCGGGTTGCGGCGTATTGTTTGGCCGAGGCCGGGCATGACCCAAGAAAGTGTGTCCGGCCGGAGTTAATCGAGCGTGGTGGGTAAGTTGGTGCACCCCTGCAGGGAAGAAAACATTTATCGATAGCCTGTCCTACGATAACGGACACTTGGAGTTGTATCCCGACCGATACAACTAGAACTGGATACTTGAGATGAGAAATGGATATGAGAAATGGATAGTATGGCTCTGGGATTGCTTTCTCATTGAGAGTCGAGAAAGTATCGCTAGCCGAGGTTGATAACACTACTACTACTTTCCCTTATGCTACTCTTATCTCTTCTGATGCTGCAAGATGCTTGGAGCTGCTTGAAGATGCTAATCTTTGATAGGCTAGGTTTCCCCTTCTCTTCTGACATTCTGCAGTTCAGTCCACAGGTACAGCCCATTTCATTGATACCGATGCATATGTAGTGTAGATCCTTGCTTGCGAGTACGTTGGATGAGTACCCACGGTTGCTTTGCTACCTCTTTTCCCTCTTCTTTCTTCTTTCTAGTTGTCGCAACCAGATGGTGGAGCCCAGGATCCAGATGACCCCATCGACGACTACTACTACCCCGAGGGTGCCTACTACCACGTGACGTACGCCGACGACCAGGCGTAGTTAGGAGGCTCCTAGGCAGGAGGCCTTGCCTTTTTGATCATGTTGCTTTTGTGCTAGCCTTCTTAAGGCAAACTTGTTTAACTTATGTCTGTGCTCAGATATTGTTGCTTCCGCTAACTCGTTTGTATTCGAGCTTATGTATTCAAGCCCTCGAGGCCCCTGGCTTGTAATATAAAGCTTGTATTTTTTAACTTGTGTCTAGAGTTGTGTTGTGATATCTTCCCATGAGTCCCTGATCTTGATCATACACATTTGTGTGTATGATTAGTGTACGATTGACTCGGGGGCGTCACAACCTCCAAAGTTCAAGCACCGACTAAACATTGTAATTCATGGTAGAAAAGATCCAGTCATGATGCACCCAACATTAGCTACACATAATGCATACATCATGACAGTTGTGCTCTATCAGTTTCTGGTGCTTGTTTTAGAAGGTGGTGACACAACATAAAAGTAAATAGATTGTCCCTTCGCAGAGGGAAGTAGTTATTTGCAGAGGTGCCAGAGCTCAATTTTTAAAACAGAGATAAATGATATTTTGAGACATGCACCCTTCTTATTCACTTCACGACCATCAGTTATCAATATTTGCCATGCTAAGGACGCTAGTGGCGGTTCCCAAGCAATAAAACTAAAGGTTTACTCCCCTTCCACCATCAATCACACTCCACGGCTTGTCTGAAACAACGGGTGACGTCCATACCAACATCAGCCCCGGGGGAGTTTTGTTTAATTATTTGCATTTTTGAGTTCGGGACTGGCAATCCCTATTACCGCCTGTCGTGGAATAGTCACGGCAGATGTCCTAGTGTGAGGCCTTAGTCGTGGAGCCATCGCAACTAGGTTAGCTTAAAGGGGTTAAACGGGACAAAGGACACAGGAGTTTATACTAGTTCGACCCCTTGCAGTGAAGGTAAAGGCCTAATCCAGTTTGAGATGGTAATTCTTATGTCTCGATTACTAGGGAGCGAATCCGCTTGACCTAGCTTTCGATCTGTTGTTTCTTACCCTGAACCGCCGCCGAATCGTCCCTTTATATACACAGGTTGACGCCCAGCGGCTCATGAAGTCCCGGCCAGCTCATAGACAATGTGTCCGGCTCGGTGACTATCTATACATGCCTTACAATACAAGTCTTACACGTATGGCAGTTTACTTCTACGGGCCTTAAGTCGCCCTTGGGCCTTGGGCCCTTGCCCGTGAACCACCATCTTCAATATCCTCGTGGGCTTCATATCATGAATCACCATAGGTATAACCCGGACCCACTTGGGCGGGTCATACCTAATAGTTATATCCCCAACATTAGGCCCTAGGTTGATTTGAACTTGTTCATATCAATCTTCAACTCTTAGGAAAATATCTTCCCTTATTTATTTGTGCGAGAATTCATAACCCGCCATGACGTCATCTCCTGGACTTGTGATAACCCGCCATGACGTGACCTGTCATTAATTTACACAATATCCAATATATCTCAATGGATCTTTATCTTTAATAGCTCTCCCGAGAATCGAGGCGCCCAAGCAGCTAGATAACCATGTTTTGGCCTCCTCGTTTTTTGCGCCCACCTGTTACCTTTTCCTTATAAATAGGGTCGAACAGCCTATTCTCATTCTCCCCCCCCCTTTCCTTTGTCTTTCTCCTCTCGCGACTCTCCTGCCACCTGAGCTCCACCGCCGCCGTGAAGCTCACCATCCTCCTCGTCCTCGGCCGCTGCATCAACCTGAACGGGACCAGAGATCGACGACGCTCCATCGCAGTTCACCCTTATATGCTCCAGATTGCATTAGGGTTTCTGTAATTCTTCGTATTCTTCGTAGTTCTTCGCCCTCCATCTTCAACCCTAGCATCCTTTGATCTGAAGATAGCATATAACTCGTGCGGTAGAAGTTTTGCCCTTGCTTTCAATGCCAGCGGACCCTTTTTCCTTCAAAAAAGATCTCCTCAGAACCTATGAACTCCCTTGCACTGTTTTTAGGGTTTGATTTATTTTCTTTTCCTGAACTGCCACTGATCCAAAACTATAATTGTAATCTGTGAAACCTGTTTGTCCAGTACGTAGCAAAAAATTTCCTTCCTGATAAATCAGTCTAGCCATGGCGGCTTTCATCACCGGTTGTAGTTAAATTCAATGCTCAACAGATTTCACCTTTGACAGACATCAAAACTGGTCATGGCGGCTTACATAGCCCGCTGTAACTAGTCATATACCATTAGGCCCCTTTTTAAGACGCCATTCTAAATATGTGATTTTTCCTCCGGCTTAATTTGAACTGGCAAACTTGTTCATTTTCTTTTTAGGCCTCTTTCTTCACAATGGCCCCGAAGACAGCCACTTTCTGTAACTGGGTTCCCTCCATTGTCACTGAGAAAACACTCCAGGACTTTGTAACAACCGGCTATTTGCCAAAAAAGACTGTCATGCATTATCGCGCCCCCAAGCCGGAAGAGGAGAAACCTCAGCCAAAGGATGATGAAGTCATTGTCTTTACTGATCACATGAACCGAGGCTTCTCACTGCCCGGCTCTAAATTCTTCCGGGATGTTCTGCACTTTTTTAATCCTCATCCTCAAGACATCGGACCTAATTCCGTGTCAAACATATGCAATTTCCATGTTTTCTGTGAGGTGTACCTTAAAGAGGAGCCCAGTGTGGAGCTGTTCGGAGAATAATTTATTTGAACCGCCAGAATGAGTACTCAATGGACCCAGCTTGGAACTTGGTGGAATCTCAATTCAGCGAAGGAGAGATGCTATCTTCCCTTATGCCCGCCTGCCGAGTCATCCCAAGGATTGGAATCAGACATGGTTCTATTCAAGGATACTTCTCCGGCTGACGAAAACCGACTGCCCGGCTTTCACGCCCTGCGTCTTGACTCAAAACATCATCTCCTTGACAAGCTGACAGCCCTGAATGCAAAAAACTCGCGCCTACCATTGACAAGGTCAAGGCTCTGTTGGGAAACGGCTTAACTGGCATTGACTTGGTTCAATGCTGGGTTGCATGGCGGGTTATTCCATTGAGTTGCTGCACCGGCTTAATGTGCATCTACACTGGTGGCAAAAAGGATCCACTGCGCCACAACTCTGAGGATTTAACTGATGACGCCATCAACAAATGACAAAGTCCCTTCTGCATGAAAGCCCGGTAGACTGCAGCAAAGTGGGCCTAAGCCCTTTCTGCACATCTAACCCGGCACCAGAAGTAAGTCTTTAAATTACTTACTTTACCTTCATCCTTAAATACTTTGTTTAACTCAACTTTTTGATGACTTTCACAGGCTGATGATGACTTTTGGAAGAAGGAATATGACCATGAAGCTGCCAAAAGGGCCGGGAAAGCCAAGAAAGCCGCCAAGAGAACTGCCAAGAAGAAGGGAAAGAAAACCAGTGCTTCTGAGATGCTTGAGCTAGACGACAGCTCTGAGTTGGAGGTAGCCCTTGATTCCCTTGGCTCCTTTTTTCAACCATCTTATTGACATTGATTATCATCAGGATGACATGGAGACCAGTCAAGCAATCGAAGAAGAGGTAACTATCATTTCCTCCGACTCCGAGCCCTTGCCAAGACAGAAAATTTGAAGAGTAGCCCGAAAAGTAAGTTTTTCACACCCCTTAGCTCATCTAGATCCTCACTTTCTTTTGAAGCAACAGCAGCACGAGAGCTGGCGACAGACTCGGACTAGCAGGGACGAAGAATTATCTTTCGGCTTACCGAATACTCCAAGGAAGCGTTGAAATGAGGTCACCCCCGATTTAAACTCTTTTTATCCTCTGGCGGGTCTCATCCACCAACCACTTAATTCCTCTGACTCAAATTATCAGGAAACATCTCGTTCCTCTTCCGGGGACTCATCTCGGTCTCATCTGCCGGCTTTCAAGACTGCTCCCGGGTTATCACAATTACTTATCATTTGCTCATTATGATCATTTATACTTATACTGACCTCTCATGATTCATGCAGTGGAAAAGCCAAGCCTAGCAAGAAGGCAAAGGTGACTGAGTCGGCTGAAGACCCAAAAGACAATAAGCCGGAGCAACAAACCCCAACGCTTGAGATCTCTGTTCCTCAATCGTCGGAGTCGGTTCTTGATGTTCCACCAGTGACTTCTGACCCTCCTATCGATCAAGCCAACGATGACCCTTTGAACCCTGAAGCATCCAGTTCAGTTAAGACGACTGATACACGTGATGATGATGTGGTGATCACCAACACCGGCTTTAGAGAGCCGGGAAGGCCTACTGTCTTGGCCAAGCACTCTGCCAAGGAGGAGTACATTGAACGACGAAAAGTAAGATTTGATTTTGCTGACTACTCCCAATTAAGCATTGCCGAAGTATATTCTGGCTATCTCAGTCAAGTACACAGCAGTCGTGAACTTGAAGTTAACATGGTGAAGCAAATGCACCAGAAATTTGAGGTATGAGCTCCTCCTTTATTGAGTTATGCACATCCTGTCAGCCCCCAAGTCTACTGTTTATGATGAATATGTTGTAGACTTGGATTAACCATGAGCATAAATAATACCCTTTGTCAGACACCTTCAAAATCTGTCTTGAAGCATCCGGTTTAAAGTAGATCTGTAATGATTAACACTGAATCCGTAGCCTCCAAGGGCCGGTTTAATCAGCATGAATGAGCCGGTCCTTTATACTCTTGTGTAGAAAACAGTACTTAGTTGTGTAGTTCTCATGAGCCGGTTGTGGTCGTTTGTAGCACAAATGGGTCATCGTAAAGTAGTAACAAAACAAGCAATATGCATTAGCCCCCAAGTGCCAAATACTCTTGCTCGCAAAGTGCTTGGGACTTATTCACATAAGCAGTTGCATGAATAATTTTTTCGGCAGACATTAGCCCCCAAGTGCCAAGTGTTGTTGCTTGCAAAAGGCTTGGGACTTCATGTTTTTAACTAAATCTGAATTATGATTTTGATCCGGTGTATGTACAGACCACCATTGCTCAACTTCAATCAGAGCTATCTGACTTGAAGACTCATCTGGAGCTGCAAGAATCTAAGACCCGGAAGGCGAACTCAAAGTTCCAATTCAGCGTGACTAAAATGGAAAAACTAAAAACCATCTTTGAAGTGGAAAGAAATACTTAGGCTGAAGAAAAGACGGCCTTGACACAGCAGGCTGAGAAGGCGGAGGCGACTCTCCAGGAGGCGACCACTGAACTTACCGGCTTAAAATGCCATGTGTCTTAGATGGTTTCTGCTATCTTTGGTAAGTCGCCTCACTAGTATCCATTTAAATTTCTTCCTTGACTGATATAAGCCACCTCTAATCCATCTATGATTATTATGCAGGCCCTAGGAGCACCAATCTTAACCAGGATATGCTTGTGAAGCTGAAGGCGGTTTACACACTTGTGGAGCAACTTTATACTGGGGTGCAGCGTGCATTGGCCACAATTCTCAATCTAACCAAGCCCCCACTCTCTTGGTTGACGTGTTGAGGAAGCTTTCTATTCTGCCTGAGAGGTTATTTGAGATGAAGCGATCATTTGCAAGAGCCGGAGCTGTGACGGCCTTAAGCCGGGCCAAAGCATGGTTACCGAAACTAGACCTGGCCGATATATCTACCGGGTACCCAAGCTTGAAAGAAGACGGCACCCCTTTTGATAAAAAGACTTTGCCGCCTGCGTGAAGGACATACGTCCCCTGGCCAGTCTGATTGCCAACGAAACAGATCTTTCCAGATATCAACCGGCTTATGATTTGGAAAATCAGAAGATGCCGACGCCGTCTTACAAAGTGAAGGATCTAATTTCCCCAATCCGTAAGCACACTTTTGCTCCTGAAGTTGACCTGTCCGAGCTTATTGATGATGAAGTTGAATTTCAAGCCTTGAATGGCATTAACTGGTCATCACCAACCTTCCAGGAAGTAGAACACGACAAAGAAGCGGAGAGGGGTGATACAGAAGCTTCAAGCCATTAGAGTCAAGAAGATTGATCCGCTGGGCGGTTCATAGATGTGACCTTTTGAAAAACAGTTAATCATTTTGACTCCTTGAGTCATGTAATAGGGTAGCAATAACTTTGCTCTGCCATGCCATCATGCATGGTTTTATATTTGCCCAATAGTATTGAGCCGCCCCTTGATAATTATCCTTTTAAACTTATCATTACGTTGATTTGTGTAGATGAAAATTTTGAATTATCCTGCACACAAGTAGATCACAAGAGCCCTTGGCGGTTTATCGCAGGGCGGGTCATAATACCTCACATATAACCACTGATGTTTAAAACAGCTATAGATATGGCTGGTTTATCCAGAATTTAGACATAATTATAATAACAATATCATACCTGTGATATTGAATCATACTGCTGGTTTATGATACCTGTGCAGTAAGGGTGATACCCCAAAACTTTTAGAAGCCAATACTTCCAAGTGCTTGATATCATCATGTATGGGCGACTTGTCGCCTCACATTAAGCCGAGTTAATAGAGACCACGGGTATGCTTCAAATATGAGCTATGAAATTGAAGGATACATGGCCGGAATCACTTTAAACCAAAAGGCAAGATAGTATCAAGAAGAACCGAAAAAATCTTCAAAAAATCAAGCCAAATGAGAAAAAACGAGGCTATGCTTCGAATACGAGCAGGAAGCCGGACCAAAAGGGTTAATAGCTATGATTCGAATACGATCAGGAAGCCCCCAAATGGATTTTGGCATTGCGCCGATCACTAGGGTACTGACAGCTATGATTTGAATACGATCAAGAAGCCCCATAGTGACCATGAGTTTTGGCATTGCGCCGATCAAATGGGTACCGACATCTATGATTCGAATACGATCAGGAAGCCCCCAGTGACCATAAGTTTTGGCATTGCGCCGATCAAAGGGGTACCGACAGCTATGATTCAAATACGATCAGGAAGCCCACAGTGACCATTGAAGTTACGATGCAAAAGACTCATTATTCTTGAAGATGAAACGACAGAGGCCCTGCTTTAACAGGACGCCAGCTTTATTATCATTATAATATATACATCGTCAAAATATGTACATCATAAGAGCCGGTGGCTCAAGTGTAGTAAGGCCGAAGATGAGCAATATTCCACGGTCGGCGGGTCTCCTCCTCCGACTTACGTGAGTCCTTGTGCTCTCGAATATCGATAAGGTAGTATGACCCATTGTACAAGTTCTTGCTGACCACAAAGGGTCCTTCCCGAGGTGGGGATAACTTGTGCATATCAGTTTGATACTAGATGAGTCGGAGCACCAAATCACCTTCTCGAAAGGTTCTTTACTTAACCCTGCGGTTGTGGTAACAGCGCAGATCTTGTTGGTAAATCACCCAGCGAGCCGCCGTAAGGTCACGCTCCTCATCTAACAGGTCAAGCACGTCCTGGCGTGCTTGTTCATTATCAGCTTCAACATAAGACGCCACACGGGGCGAGTTGTGACGGATGTCACTAGGGAGAACCGCCTCTGCTCCGTAAACCATGAAGAAAGGTGTGTAACCCGTAGACCACGGTGGGTGCCAACTGTCGTGGAATAGTCACGGCAGATGTCCTAGTGTGAAGACTTAGTCATGGAGCCATCGCAAGTAGGTTAGCTTAAAGGGGTTAAATGGGAGAAAGGACATAGGAGTTTATACTAGTTCGGCCCCTTGCGGTGAAGGTAAAGGCCTAATCCAGTTTGAGGTGGTATTGCTTATGTCTCGATTACCAGGGAGCGAATCCGCTTGACCTAGCTTTCGATCTGTTGTTTCTTACCCTGAACCGCCACTGGGTCGTCCCTTTATATACATAGGTTGACGCCCAGCGACTCATGGAGACCCGGCCGGCTCATAGACAACGTGTCCGGCTCAGTGACTATCTATACATTCCTTACAATACAAATCTTACACATATGGCGGTTTACTTCTACGGGCCTTAAGTCGCCCTTGGGCCTTGGGCCCTTGCCTGTGAACCGCCATCTTCAATATCCTCTTGGGCTTCATATCATGAATCGCCATAGGTATAACCCGGCCCCACCTGGGCGGGTCATACCTAATAGTTATATCCCCAACACCGCCCATTTTCTCATGCGATGGCGAGTGAATAAACACTCGACCTGAGAATAACCCGCTTAGCATGGAAGATAGCGACCACCTCCTATCGTTCCATGAATGATCCAGGCACACAAAAAGGATAATTTTTAAAAGTTTTTAGAGGTGGCACATGAAAATTTACTTAGGACAGCAGGCTAATACCACATATAGGTAGGTATGGTGGACTCATCTGGAATAACTTTGGGTTCAAGGTTTTTGATGTACAAGCAGAATTCCCACTTAGTACAGGCGAAGGCTAGCAATTTAGATTGGGAAGCGGCCAGCTAGAGAGCAACAACGATCATAACCATGCATTATGCATAAGTAACATTGGACACTAGCATGAGTAGGATATGAACACCATGAACATAAATATCATAGAGGCTATGTTGGTTTTTATTCAACTACATGCATGAACATGTGCCAAGTCAAGCCACTCGAACATTTAGAGGAGGATACCATATCATCATACTACATCACAATCATTTTAACGCTATGTTGATATCAAAGATAAACCATTATCAACTCCCAGCTACTTATGCATGGCATGAGTATAATCTCTAATTGTCATTGCAAACATGTTTAATCATAATGGGCTGCATCATCGCTACTAGGTTAAACATATTTACAAAAATAGAACAAGTCGAGTTCATACCAGTTTCTCCCTGCCACGGCCAGTTCATCAGATGTCGTCATTATTGCCTTTCACTTGCATGACCAAACGATATGAAAATAATAATGGTGCAAGAATGTCGTGGACTAAGCTGGAATCTGCAAACATTTTATTCAGTAGGAGAAGATAGGGTAAAATGTGCTCCTATTAGTTCAACAATTATTCATATGAGAGCCACTCAACATTTTCATTGTGGTCTTCTCCTTGGTAAGACTCGAATAAAAAAGAAAAGAAGTTCAAAAAAACACACTGAATTATTTTTGGAGTTTTTGGTTTTCTAGAACGGGCACCATTTACACGGGAAAGCTCCCAACAAGCAAAAGAAGAACAAGGAAATCTTTTTGGATTTTCTTTTTAATACTACTACTAAGCATGCATAGAAAGTAAATTACTACAACTAATTTTTTTGGTTTTTCTAAAGTTTTTCAAACACACAAGAAGAAAGCAAGAAAATAAATCTAAGCATGGATGATATAATGAAAAAGTGTGAACACCGACTAATGAAATATGTGGACATTAATGTAAGGTCGGTGGGAACACGTACTCCCCCAAGCTTAGGCTTTTGGCCTAACTTGGTGGTCGATCAGTAGCCTGGAGGGTAGTAGGGGTGCTGAGGAGCGGACATCCACTCATCCCACTGTTGAGGCTCCTCATGTGCTGCCTCCGCAGCAGCCTGAGCATTTCGGTAGGCGATGATGTCTGTAGGCATAATCCTGTATCCGCCCCTGGCAACAGGATCAAACAAAGCAAGAGCAGGCAATGGAATAATATCACGAGTGTTTACACTAAAAACCAGGTTATACGGAATAGGGATGTTAGGAGATCTGTCATCAGTAAAATGGTGGTGATCCATGGCTGCACGGTCAAGGTAAATTGTGGTCAGAGGGTAATCATGAGGGTGTATCTCAACCTCGAAGTGAGCCTCCAAACGAGTAGCATAAATCCCACCATGTATTTTTCCCTGAGACTTATTAAGATGGAGGAGACGAGCCACAATAGCTCCCAAGCTATAAGTGTTGTCGCCCTCTAATGCACGACGTAAAATAGCAAGGTCTGGTGAACTAAGTGCACCCACCTTCTCCCTAGCCAGCAAGCATTTTGCAATGAAAAGTGCAAAGTAACGAACATCGGGAAAATGTAAGCCAGCGGCAGTGATGGCTGACACTCCTCTCTCATCACCCACCGTCAAAGTGCGATAAAAGGCCTCAAACTCGGTCGGCCTAGGCTCAGCCAAGCTCCCATGAGAGGGGATCATGCATATGTTACAAAATTCAGTAAGTGGTATCTGATGGTTTTCAGCATATAAATCAAGCTCACTTCAGGAGGATTATTCCTAGGTAGGAAAGTAAAACTTTGAACAAAGATGTTTGTGAGGATTTGGGGCTGATCACACTCATCTGTAATGAAGTCGATGAGGCTGGCATTAGCAATATATTGCATGAACTCCTCAAAAATTCCAGCCTCTTGTAGGAACGGGGTGTGCGGCCATTCGCACGGCGGTACTTCCGCCAACCTCCGAGGGTGGAGATCACTGTCAGAAGACTCCCCAATAACACCCTTGGAGTTCTTCCTCGAGTCAAACTTCCTGAAGATATTCATGTTCGCGTACAATTTTCTGAAAAATAAAAATTTTGCGGTGACAAAATTTTGTCAACACAACTTCACAAAATTGATAGCAACTACTCCTAGGGATACATAGAGGCCATAGCAAGCATTCAAACTACTTAGAACACTAAGAATTCAACATGCAAGCTCATCTACATCAACACCAAGAGTAGCTAATTATTCAAAGTATAAACCACTAAAACAAAAACTAATTGGACAAATGGTGGAGTCACATACCAAGCAACAATCCTCCGAAACAGTTTTGGGAATGGAGCTTCGAGCTAAGAGATCGAAATCCGCGGGTTTGAGCTCAAGAACATGGGAGAGAGAGCAGTGGGGATTTTTTCCTGAAGGTACGTCATGATGTGGGCTAAAGAGATAAGTGAGGGGGCCCACATGGGGACCACAACCCACCAGGGCACACCTGGGGGTCCTAGCGCACCCAGGTGGGTTGTGCCCACCTGGTGCACCTCTCTCTGGTATTATTTGCACCAAAAATTCTTAAATAATCAGAAAAAATCGTATCAGGTTTTCAGAGCATTCTGACAGCTTTTATTTTTGGGTCATTTTTGTATTGCACGAGAAAATCAGAAAACAAACAAAACATGGCATTTTATTTTATTTAACTAATAAAAACAGGAAACAAAAGGTAGGGACAAAAGGTAGTGCTTACTAAATTCATCAACTTCATACCGCTCAAAAATGATTCGTTAATAAGGTTGATCAGGTCCTATTAACAACCACTTTCGATTAGCATGAAACCGAAGAACTTTCGTAAATCACTAAGTTACCTCAATGGGGATATGCATTTCCCCAACAATAAGCATTTCATATTTCTTTTTGACAGTAGGTAGAGGTATTTGAAAACTTCCAATAGTGATTGTCGGAGATTTTTCAATAACATTAATACCATTCACTTGGAATTGTTTCTTCGGAAAGTGCACCTTATGATCATTACCATTAATATGAAAAGTGATCTTGCTTTTATTGCAATCAATAACAGCCCCTACAGTATTCAAGAAGGGTCTACCAAGGATAATCGACATGTTGTCGTCCTCGGGCATCTCAACTATAATAAAGTCAGTCAAAATAGTAACATTAGCAACAACAACAGGCACATCCTCACAGATATCGATAGGTATGGCAGTTGATTTGTCAGCCATTTGCAAAGATATTTCAATAGGTATGAGTTTATTCAAGTCAAGTCTTTTATATAAAGAGAAAGGCATAACACTAACACCAGCTCCTAAATCACACAAAGCAGTTTTCACATAATTCTTTTTGATAGAGCAAGGTATAGTTGGTATACCCGGATCCCCAAGTTTTTTAGGTACTCCATCTTTGAAAGTATAATTAGCCAGCATAGTGGAGATTTTCGCTTCCGGTGTTTTTCTGTTATTTGTGATGATGTCTTTCATATACTTTGCATCAGGAGGCATTTTTAAGATGCCAGTCAAGCGGGTACGCAAAAAGACTGGCCTCAGCATTTCAGCAAAGCGTTCAAATTCTTCATCATCTTTCTTTTAGTTGACTTGCGTGGAAAAGGCATAGGTTTTTGAACCCACGGTTCTCTTTCTTTACCGTCTTTTCCAGCAACAAAGTCTCTTTTATCATATCTTTTATTCTTAGGTTGTGGGTTATCAAGATCAATAGGTGGTTCTATCTCAACATCATTATCTGGTTCTTTCTCATTATTTGGTTGAGTGTCTTCATGAACCTCATCATTGTCTTTTTCATTATCACTAGGTAGATGTTCATTACCAGATTGAGTTTCAGCATCAGAGATAGAAGTTTCATTTTCATTATCAGGAGGTTTGTCCATTCCAGGTTCACTAGGAGCATGCAAAGTCCTATCATTTTTATTTTTATTTTTATTTTTAGAAGGACTAGGCGCACTAGTTTTATTTCTTTGCGAATCTTGTTCAATTCTTTTTGGGTGTCCCTCAGGATAAAGTGGTTCCCGAGTCGTTTTACCTCCTCTAGTTGCAACTCTAACAGCAAAGTCATGTATATTATGATTCATTTCATCAAGTAATTCTCTCTGTGACTTAGCAACTTGTTCTAACTGGGTTTGAACCATAGAAGCATGTTTTCCAACACCCCTAACATCATTTGAGATTCTAATAACAAGTCACTCAAGGGAGCAATCATATCAGAATTATATTTCAATTCTTTCATAACATTTGCATTGAAGTGATCTTGTTTTCCAATGTAATTGCCAAACTCATAAAGGCATTGACTAGGATGTTTATTATGAGGATCATCACTATCATTGAACTTCATTAAAGATTTTACCTCTACCACCTTGGGTGGTGGTGGTGCTTCAAGCCCTTGTATTTCTTTGATAGGTGGTAAATTTTTAACATCCTCGGCCTTAACACCTTTTTCCTTCATAGATTTCTTTGCCTCTTGCATATCTTCAGGACTGAGATATAATGTACCCCTCTTCTTCGGAGTGGGTTTAGGTGGTGGTTCAGGAATAGTCCAATCATCATAATTTTTCAATATGTTATTCAATAATTCATCAGCTTGAGCAATAGTTTGTTCCCTGAAAACACAACTAGCACAACTATCTAGGAAGTCCCTAGAAGCATCGGTTAGTCTATTATAGAAGATATCAAGTATTTCATTTTTCTTAAGAGGATGATCAGGCAAAGCATTAAGTAACTGGCAAAGCCTCCCCCAAGCTTGTGGGAGACTCTCTTCTTTAGTTTGAACAAAGTTAAATATTTCTTGTAAGGCAGCTTGTTTCTTATGAGCAGGAAAATGTTTTTCAGAGAAATAGTAAATCAAATCCTGAGGACTACGCACACAACCAGGAGCAAGAGTATTGTAGCAAGCTTTAGCATCACCCTTTAATGAGAACGAAAATAACTTGAGAATGAAGTAGTATCGAGTTTTCTCATCATGAGTAGAAAGGGTGGCTATATCATTCAACTTAGTAAGATGTGCCACAACAGTTTTAGTTTCATAACCATGGAAAGGATCAGATTCAACCAAAGTAATTAATTCTGGGTCGACAGATAGTTCATAATCCTTATCATCAATAAAAATAGGTGAAGTAGCAAACTTATGATCACATTTCATTCTAGCATTCAGAGATTTTTCTTTATACTTGTGTAAAAATTTCTCTAGATCGTCTCTATCCGTACAAGCAAGAATATCTCTAGTTGCCTCTTCACTCATAACACAGCCTTTCGGTACCTTAGGCAATTCATATCTAGGAGGGCTAGCTCTAGCTAGTGTTTCAGTTTCAAGCTCATCAGCAGAATTAACAACATCATGTTGTATTACTCTAGCAATTTGTTCATCAAGAAATTCACCAAGTGGCACATCATCATTATCGAGCATGGTACTAGCATCATCATAAGCATCATTAATAGTATAAGTAGCATCATCAATAACTTGCGACATATCAAAATTAATAGCATGTGGTGGTGTTGCAAGTTTACTCATAACAGAAGGTGAATCTAAAGCAGAACTGGATGGTAGTTCCTTACCTCCCCTCGTCTTTGAGGGAAATATCTTAGTCTTAGCATCCTTCAGATTCTTCATAGTGATAAATTGATAATAGTCCCAAGTGACTCAACAAATATAGCTATGCTCCCCGGCAACGGCGCCAGAAAAAGGTCTTGATAACCCACAAGTATAGGGGATCGCAAAAGTTTTTGAGGGTAAGTATTTAACCCAAATTTATAGATTCGACACAAGGGGAGCCAAATAATATTTGAAGGTATTAGCAGCTGAGTTGTCAATTCAACCACACCTGGAGATTAATTATCTGCAGCAAAGTTAGTAGCAAAGTAGTTTGATAGTTTTGATAGTAGTGACAGCAGCAGCGGTAACGGTAACAGTGATAGCAGTGATATTGTAGCAGTAACAATAGCAGTAGCAATAGTAGTAACTTAGCAAGAACAATATGAGATAAATTCGTAGGCATTGGATCGGTGACTTGTTGGATGATACTCATCATGTGACAGTTATAACCTAGGGCGATACGGCACTAGCTCCAGTTCATCGATATAATGTAGGCATGTATTCCGTAAATAGTCATACATGATTTATTAAAAGAATTTGCATGACATCTTTTGTCCTACCCTCCCGTGGCAGTGGGGTCCATATTGGAAACTAAGGGATATTAAGGCCTCCTTTTAATAGAGAACCGGAACAAAGCGTTAACACATAGTGAATACATGAACTCCTCAAACTACGGTCATCACTGAGAGTGGGCCCGGTTGTTGTCACTCCGGGGTTGTCGAATCATAACCGTAGTAGGTGACTATAACTTGCAAGAACAGATCTGACACATGGATATAATGATGAATTTATAAATGGTTCGGATCTAAAATCATGGCACCCGGGCCCAAAGTGACAAGCATTAAGCATAGCAAAGTCATAGCAACATCAAACTAAGAAGATAGTGGATACTAGGGATCAGACCCTAACAAAACTAACTCGATTACATGATGAATCTCATCCAACTCCTCACCGACCAGCGAGCCTACGAAGGAATTACTCACTCTCGGTGGGGAGCATCATAGAATTGGCGATGGAGATGGGTTGGTGATGACGAAGAACGAAGATCCCCTCTCCAAAGGCCCAAACGGACTCCAGATCTGCTCCCGAGGAAGAACAGGGCTTGGCGGCGGCTCAGTCTCGTGGATCGCGATAATTCTTTCTCCCTGTTTTTTTCTGGAAAAATGTGATTTTATAGTATCAGGGGGGTCGTCTGCGGGACCACCAGGTGGGTACAACCCACCTGGGCGCGCCAGGAGAGGGGGCGCGCCCTGGCGGGTTGTGCCCACCCGGTGCCCCTCTTCGGCAGGTCTTGACTCCAGAAATTCTTATTATTGATATGAAAAATCCTGGCAAAGTTTCGTTCCATTTCGAGAACTTTTATTTCTGCACAAAAACAACACCATGGTAGTTTTGCTGAAAACAGCGTCAGTCCGGGGTTAGTTTAATTCAAATCATGCAAATTAGAGTCCAAAACAAAGAGGAAAAGCGTGAGAAAAAGTAGATACGTTGCCAGTTGTTATTTTCTGCATGTTTTTTACATCGCAGGAAATCAATATTAGATGGAGTCCAAATGCCAAGCCAATTTACGATGATTTTTTATGGGCCGGAAGGAACACAACAGGCCCTGGTTGCACCTGGGGGGAGTCCCGAGGAGGGGACAACCCACCAAGGCGCACCAGGAGGCCCATGCGCACCCTGGTGGGCTGTGCCCACCTCGGGTGCCCCTGGACCGACTCTTTGCTCTATAAATACCCCAATTTCCAGAAACCCTAAAGGAGTCGACAAAATTTTCATCCAGCCGCCGCAGAGTCCAGAACCACGAGATCCAATCTAGACACCATCACAGAGGGGTTCACCACTTCCATTGGTGCCTCTCTGATGATGCGTGAGTAGTCCTTTGTAGACCTTCGGGTCCGTAGTTAGTAGCTAGATGGTTTCCTCTCTCTCTCTCTCTTGATTATCAATACAATGGTCTCTCGGAGATCCATATGATGTAAGTCTTTTGGCGGTGTGTTTGTTGGGATCTGATGAACTTCGAGTTTATGATCAGTTATATCTTTTTTTATCCATGAAAGTTATTTGAGTTCTTTGATCTCTTATATGTGTGATCTCTTATAGCCACGTATTTCTTCTCCGATATTTGGGTTTTGTTTGGCCAACTTTGATAGAGGCGGGGGTGTCCCGTCTTTCGATGAGATGGTGGCTATCGTTTTGGAGGAAGTCGACTTTGACGATCCGACTACGAACGTGCGAGGACGTCGCGCCTTAGCAATCGCTAAACCAACTCCGAGAGGTTATTAACCACGCCGGAGCACAATCAACCTGACCACGACGGTCTGTTCCCTGCAGGCAAACGCAGAACAAGCAAGAAACTAAGATTGCAATCTGGATATTGCGAATATAAGAGGAAAGCTTTATTGATCAAGGTGGGGTTCTGTGACGCGTAGGACCTTGAGAAGAGGTGTCTAGAGGGGGGTGATTAGACACTAAGTGTCAAAGTTGCAGTTTTTAACTTCTTTAAGTTTAAGTGGAGTTTAGGCACAAGTTTAACATTCACAATACATAACAAGCAAGCATGCAAAGAGTATATGAGCAGCGGAAAGTAAAGCATGCAACTTGCAAGAATGTAAAGGGAAGGGTTTTGGAGGATTCAAATGCAATTGGAGACACGAATGTTTTTGTCATGGTTCCGATAGGTGGTGCTAACGTATATCCACGTTGATGGGGACTTCAACCCACGAAGGGTAACGGTTGCGCGAGTCCACGGAGGGCTCCACCCACGAAGGGTCCACGAAGAAGCAACCTTGTCTATCCCACCATGGCCGTCGCCCACGAAGTACTTGCCTCACTAGCGGTAGATCTTCACGAAGTAGGCGATCTCCTTGCCCTTACAAACTCCTTGGTTCAACTCCACAATCTTGTCAGAGGCTCCCAAGTGACACCTAGCCAATCTAGGAGACACCACTCTCCAAGAAGTAACAAATGGTGCGTTGATGATGAACTCCTTGCTCTTGTGCTTCAAATGATAGTCTCCCCAACACTCAACTCTCTCTCATAGGATTTGGATCTGGAGGAAAGAAGATTTGAGTGGAAAGCAACTTGGGGAAGGCTAGAGATCAAGATTCATATGGTAGGAATGGAATATCTTGGCCTCAACACATGAGTAGGTAGTTCTCTCTCAGAACTGGTAAGTTGGAAGTGTAGGTTTGTTCTGATGGCTCTCTTCACGAATGAAGAGGAGGTGGAGGGGTATATATAGCCTCCACACAAAATCTAACCGTTACACACAATTTACCAATCTCGGTGGGACCGAATCAACAAACTCGGTCGAACCGGTTTAGTAAATCTAGTGACCGTTAGGGTTTTCGGTGGGACCGACATGCAACTCGGTAAGACCGATATGGTTAGGATTAGGGCATAACGTAATCTCGGTGAGACTGATTACACAAACTCGGTGAGACCAATTTTGGTAATTAGCTAACCAGAGAGTTGGTCAGGCAAACTCGGTGGGACCGATTACTCAAACTCGGTGGGACCGATTTTGGTAATAAGTTAACCAGAGAGTTTGCATTGTAATATCGGTAGTACCGATTGCTCAAACTCGGTGAGACCAATTTTGGTAATGGACATACACAGAGAGATTACAATCCCATCTCGGTGAGACCGAGATCCCTATCGGTGAGACCGATTTGTCTAGGGTTTGTGGCAGTGGCTAAGACATCTGAATTCGGTGGCGCCGGATAGAAAGAATCGGTGGGGCCGAGTTTGAATTTAGGTTTAGGTCATATGTGTGGAAGTGGGAAAGTAGTTGAGGGTTTTGGAGCATATCACTAAGCACTATGGAGCAAGAAACTCATTAAGCAACACCTCATCTCTTCTTGATAGTATTGGCTTTTCCTATAGACTCAATGTGATCTTCGATCACTAAAATGTAAAATGAAGAGTCTTGAGCTTGAAGCTTGAGCCAATCCTTTGTCCTTAGCATCTAGAAGGATTTCCCACATCTTTTAGTCAATGCCACTCCATTGTTGAACTTATCTGAAACATACTAGATAAAAGTGTTAGTCCAACAAGAGATATGTTGACATTAATTACCAAAACCACCTAGGGAGCACTTGTGCTTTCAATCTCCCCCTTTTTGGTAATTGATGACAACATACATCAAAGCTTTAGATAAAGATATAAAGAATAGCAAGTAAAGCTTTGGAAAGACATGTAACAAGCATAGGCTCCCCCTACATGTATGCAATCATGTGAATATGGAATATAGAAGCATGTGAGAGCATAACCATGATAGAGTAGGCAATGTGTTACATGTATCTTGGCCATATGCATCAGAGCAAAGAATATTAAAGAAAATACCTTCATGCCCATGAGTCCTTCTTGCAAACAGTATGTATATCAGCAATAATTCCTCATACACATGATTGTGATGCATATACTTACCTTGTAGTCTTGAGTTGGCTTAGGATGGAATGAACCTACGTAAACAAGGTTAGATAACACAGGTACATCTACTAACCAGAGCAAATAGAAGAAAGTACAAGAATACCAAGACTGGGATGACATGTAGAGAGTGAGTACTAAGTACCACATTGGATTAGACATGTCCCCAAGGGTAGAGATATGCAATGAATTTAAATGATGTCTTTCCCTTAGATGTCTTGCTCCCCCTGAATCTAGCATGGGATACTGGGAGAAGATAGGGAATAGAAAATCAGAGCTGAAGGATATAATTGAACGGAGCTAATGCAAATAAGAACATATGAACATGTCTTTCCCCTCAAGAAGACATGTGGCATCTCTCCTCTTGAACACCAAGCATCTGGGATCCTTGATAAATACTTTCTACTTGAGTATTCTCTCCCCCTGGAGATCTCTTTCTCCCCCTGTGGAAGTAATGCTCTCTCCCTTTTGGAAGTGATAAGCATTGATGTGATCTCTCTCTCCCCCTTTGACATCAATTTCCAAGAAGGGTTTGATCCTTGAGACACAGTACAAAGCATTTATATAAATGTGATGCTTGTAGAGGACAAGATTCATTGAGTGGAGCTGGATCAGAAGAAACACAGAATAAGTGGCAAACTATTTTTCCTGTTGTGAAATCGGTGGCACCGAGTGGTATGCGTCGGTTGTACCGAAAGGATTCGGTTGGACCGAAAACAACAAATCAGTGAAACCGAGTTCATCGCAGAGAAAACACTTGTCACCTCAGCTCACTAGACTAGTAAGATCTCACAAAGATTTGCAGGGAATTTACTGAAAGATATGCAATGAATTGGATGCAGAAAATGCAGAGCATACAGAAAGAAATCTAGATGAAGTTTTTTTTTGAAAGGGGAAACAAATATGCATGAGACAAATGCAAAAACCTAGAAAAGAACACAAGAGAACTTCATCTAGAGATGGTCGGCGACAATGTCACCTATGTTAGAGTATATTGACTTAGGAGTCAAGTGAGATCACTTGATCATATGTCATACTCATCGTTTAAGCTCAAAATGGGGTTGCCATTTTTCGTTTAAGCATCTTGATGTATTCACATCTTGTCGAGTTGCTTTAGCTCATGACTTGGAGTAAAGCTTCTCTAAGATGGAATAACATACCTTGGTGGTGGTGTTGAACATGTAGTTGAACTTGTGTGGGTTGCTCAAGGTTGATGTAGCTCATCAAGAATTGGGAGCACCACTTGGAATTTGAGTCCATCTACCTACATGAGTTAGTTCTTGCAAGGAAGAGCACTTGTGTATCCAAAAATGACAATCATGAAGCTCAACATAGAATTTGTCAAAGGATATGTTTGAATGGTTCTGTGCTTCCTTGTCTTCAACCACCATAGTGTAGAAACTTGGTGATGTAGAGATTGCTCAAGATGTGAGTAGATTACAATCTCATGGAATTTGATTCAACCAAGTACCTACATGGGTTATATAACATGCAAGATGCAAATATATCCAAGACATAAGATCTTCATCATAAGAGAAATATCAAGGATTAGTCATAAGCTCATGTCTTGCATGTGTCCAATGGAGTTTCTACTCCAAGTTTGAAGCATCTATGATGTTCAATTCTCCTCTCAGCCTGCAAAACACTTTCTCATCAAGAGGTTTAGTGAATATATCCGCTAATTGCTTTTCGGTGTGAACATGCTTAAGATTAAAGTCACCCTTAGCAACATGATCTCGAATGAAATGATGACGAACTTCAATATGCTTAGTTCGAGAATGTTGTACGGGATTATGACCAATTTTGATAGCACTTTCGTTGTCACAAAGCAATGGAACATGTTTCACATATATCCCATAATCTTTAAGAGTTTGGGTCATCCAAAGTAATTGAGCACAACATGAACCAGCGGCAATGTATTCCGCTTCGGCGGTGGATAAGGATACTGAGTTTTGTTTCTTGGAGGACCAAGACACAAGAGATCTACCAAGAAATTGACAAGTACCCGAAGTGGACTTTCTATCAACCTTGTCTCCGACATAGTTTGAGTCGGAGTAGCCAACAAGATCGAAAGAGGCCCTCTTAGGATACCAAATGCCAAAATTTGGTGTATGGATTAAGTATCTCACTATCCTTTTCACGACCTTAAGATGACATTCTTTAGGAGCAGCTTGATATCGTGCACACATGCACACACTTAGCATGATATCGGGACGTGAAGCACATAGATATAACAATGAACCAATCATAGAGCGATAAACCTTTTGATCAACCGGTTCACCATCTTTGGTCAAATCAAGATGTCCACTAGTAGGCATTGGTGTAGACATACCATTGCATTCTTGCATATTGAACTTCTTGAATAGGTCCTTGGTGTACTTTGTTTGAGAGACAAAGGTACCTTCCTTAGTTTGCTTGATTTGCAAACCAAGAAAGAATTTGAGTTCACTCATCATAGACATCTCAAACTTCTCCGACATTAGCTTCCCAAACTTTTCACTAAAATGAGGGTTAGTTGAACCAAATATAATATCATCAACATAGATTTGGCACACAAATAGTTCTCCATTAACCCTTTTAGTAAAAAGTGTGGAATCAATTTTCCCAATTTCAAAGCCTTTTTCAATGAGGAACTTGGTCAAGCATTTATACCACGCTCTAGGAGCTTGTTTAAGACCATGAAGGGCTTTGTGAAGTTTGTAAACATAATTTGGTTTCTTAGGATTGACAAAGCTGGGAGGTTGCTTAACATAAACTTCCTCCTCTATTTCACCATTTAGAAAAGCACTTTTAATGTCCATTTGGTACAAGGTGATATCATGGTGATTAGCATAGGCAAGTAAGATGCGAATGGACTCAAGTCTAGCAACGGGAGCGTAAGTCTCACCATAGTCCATACCTTCGACTTGTGTGTAGCCTTGGGCGACGAGACGTGCTTTGTTGCGAACTACTTGTCCATCTTCATCTTGCTTGTTGTGAAACACCCATTTGGTACCGATGATGTTGTGGTTGTTGTCGGGCTTCTCAACCAATGTCCAAACTTGGTTCCTCTCAAAGTTGTGTAGCTCTTCATGCATAGCATTTATCCAATCCGGATCTTCCAATGCTTCTTCGACCTTCATAGGTTCAATGCTAGAGATGAAAGAATAGTTTTCACAAAAGTTAGCTAAACGAGTTTTAGAGCGAGTGATTCTCCCGGTTTGAATATCATTGTAGATTTGCTCGACAGGATGGTCTATAGCAATTCTTGCTCGAACTCGTGAAAGCTTTTTCTTGGTTCTTGGTTGAACTTCTTCTTCATCTTGTTCTTCTTATTGGCCTTCTTCATTGTTGGCGTTGTCGTTCTCTTGTCGTGGTGGAGAAGGAGGTTGTTGACGTTCATCTTGATGCACTTCCTTGTTTTCTTCATCTTGGTGTGTTCCACTTGTGGATGCTTCTGTATCAACTCTTGCTTCACCTTGTCGTGAAGTAGAAGCTTCCACTTGGACGGACGAGGTACTCTCCTTCACCTCCGTTGGATGGATCTTGCCAATAGACAAGTCTTGGATTGCTTTCGAAGGATCTTTTTCTCCTACATCAATTGGCAATTGCTCTACTTGCGAGCCGTTAGATTCATCAAACTTCACATCTACCGTCTCTTCAACCTTTCGGGTGAAATTGTTCTAGACATGGTAAGTGTGAGAGTTTGAGCCATAACCTAGTAGGAAACCTTCATGAGACTTAGGAGCAAATTTAGAACGACGATGCTTATCAAGAATGTAGCACTTTGAGCCGAATACTCGAAAGTATCCAACTTGGGGTTTGTTACCGGTGAGGTGCTCGTATGCCGTCTTGCCGAGTAGCTTGTGAAGATACAAGCGATTTGTTGCATGACAAGCTGTCTCAACCGCTTCTGCCCAAAAGTGCTTCGGTGTCTTGTACTCATCAAGCATCATTCTCACCATTTTGATGAGCGTCCGGTTCTTCCTCTCAACAACTCCATTTTGTTGAGGTGTGTACGTAGCCGAGAACTCGTGTGAAATCCCTTCTTCATCAAAAAAGGTGTCCATGTTTGCGTTCTTGAACTCCGTTCCGTTGTCGCTGCGAACCTTCTTGATCTTCACTTCAAACTGATTTTGAGCCTTCCTGGCAGAGTTTTTGAAGATCTTTTGGACCTGCGATTTATCATCGAGAAAGAACACCCACGTAAATCTTGAAAAATCATCAACTATAACTAGACCAAAAGAATTTCCACTGGGACTCTTGTAAGCGTTGGGACCAAAAAGATCCATGTGAAGTAGCTTAAGTGGCCTCCTTGTGGTCATGATATTTTTCACGGGATGCCTTCCTCCAACCTATTTACCTGCTTGACAAGCACTGCAAAGTCTATCCTTATCAAATATGATATCGTTAACACCAAGGATATGATTCCCTTTAATAAGCTTGTCAAGGTTTCTCATGCCAATGTGACCTAGTCGTCTATGCCATAACCAACCTTTTGAGGATTTAGCAATGAAGCAAGTTTTAGGTTGAGCCTTTTTAGAGAAATCAACAATGTAAAGATCACCTCTATGTATACCAGTAAAGACCATTTTATGATTATCTCTACGAAACACTTGGCAATCTACTTCAGTAAATAGGACATTAAAACCGAAATCAGCAAGTCTAGATACTGAAAGTAAGTTGTAGCCAAGAGATTCAACGAGCATAACATTCTGAGTGGAGCTATCATGTGATATGGCCACCTTACCGAGGCCAACCACCTTACCCTTTGAGTTGTCACCGAAAGTGACATACTTTCGAGGACCATCATTTTCAGCAAGCTCACAAAACATGTCTTTATCTCCGGTCATGTGATCGGTACATCCACTATCAAGAACCCATTCCTTTCCTCGTGCCATATATCCCCGAAGATTTGCCATAAGACCAAAGTGTCTCATTGCATCATCAAGATCGAAGTCACTATCATCATCCTCATCATAGTATCCATGTTCAACATCGTCATGTGGTGGATCAAATCCTAGAGAGGGTGATTCGTTAGAGTGAGTTTGACAATGATCTTGCTTATGAATTTTTATAGCTTCGGAAATAATATCACTAATAATTCCAACATCTCCTTTGGCACGCATAAGGTTTGTAAGCTCAAACAAACAATCACCAAACATAGGATCACTGGAATTCATCTTACTCAAGGCAATAGACTTATGGAGAATTTCATCAAGATTTTTCAAGGAATAATTTGGAAAACGTCCCTCAAGAAATTTCCATATGGTGTAGGCACACTCAAGAGTAGGCAAGTTTCTAATTAAGTTTCTAGGCAAGCCTCTAGTGATAAGTTCAATAGTTCTAAGATTGTGAATCATGTTAATTAATTCATTAAGGGTAGGATGCATAGGATCAACATGAGGTGCACAAGGGCTAGCAATGTACTTGTTCAAATGATATTGATTGAAAATTACAAGCATCTCATTTTTCACTCATGAAAATACTCTCCATCAAGAATAGGCACTCTATGTCTAAGACTCCCGAAAGTAGACTCATCCATCTTCCTCCAATGGTGATTAAACCAAGTCAATGGAGACCAAAGCTCTGATACCACTTGTAGGACCTTGAGAAGAGGTGTCTAGAGGGGGGGTGATTAGACACTAAGTGTCAAAGTTGCAGTTTTTAACTTCTTTAAGTTTAAGTGGAGTTTAGGCACAAGTTTAACATTCACAATACATAACAAGCAAGCATGCAAAGAGTATATGAGCAGCGGAAAGTAAAGCATGCAACTTGTAAGAATGTAAAGGGAAGGGTTTTGGAGGATTCAAACGCAATTGGAGACACGGATGTTTTTGTCGTGGTTCCGATAGGTGGTGCTATCGTACATCTACGTTGATGGAGACTTCAACCCACGAAGGGTAACGGTTGCGCGAGTCCACGGAGGGCTCCACCCATGAAGGGTCCACGAAGAAGCAACCTTGTCTATCCCACCATGGCCGTCACCCACGAAGGACTTGCCTCACTAGCGGTAGATCTTCACGAAGTAGGCGATATCCTTGCCCTTACAAACTCCTTGGTTCAACCCCACAATCTTGTCGGAGGCTCCCAAGTGACACCTAGCCAATCTAGGAGACACCACTCTCCAAGAAGTAACAAATGGTGCGTTGATGATGAACTCCTTGCTCTTGTGCTTCAAATGATAGTCTCCCCAACACTCAACTCTCTCTCTCTCTCGTAGGATTTGGGTCTGGAGGAAAGAAGATTTGAGTGGAAAGCAACTTGGGGAAGGGTAGAGATCAAGATTCATATGGTAGGAATGGAATATCTTGGCCTCAACACATGAGTAGGTAGTTCTCTCTCAGAACTGGTAAGTTGGAAGTGTAGGTTTGTTCTGATGGCTCTCTTCACGAATGAAGAGGAGGTGGAGGGGTATATATAGCCTCCACACAAAATCTAACCGTTACACACAACTTACCAATCTTGATGGGACCGAATCAACAAACTCGGTCGGACCGATTTAGTAAATCTAGTGACCGTTAGGGTTTTCGGTGGGACCGACATGCAACTCGGTAAGACCGATATGGTTAGGATTAGGGCATAATGTAATCTCATTGAGACTGATTACACAAACTCGGTGAGACCAATTTTGGTAATTAGCTAACCAGAGAGTTGGTCAGGCAAACTCGGTGGGACCGATTACTCAAACTCGGTGGGACCGATTTTGGTAATAAGTTAACCAGAGAGTTTGCATTGTAATCTCAGTAGTACCGATTGCTCAAACTCGATGAGACCGATTTTGGTAATGGACATACATAGAGAGATTACAATCCCATCTAGGTGAGACCGAGATCCCTATCGGTGAGACCGATTTGTCTAGGGTTTGTGGCAGTGGCTAAGACATCTGAACTCGGTGGCGCCGGATAGAAAGAATCGGTGGGGCCGAGTTTGACTTTAGGTTTAGGTCATATGTGTGGAAGTGGGAAAGTAGTTGAGGGTTTTGGAGCATATCACTAAGGACTATGGAGCAAGAAACTCATTAAGCAACACCTCATCCCTTCTTGATAGTATTGGCTTTTCCTATAGACTCAATGTGATCTTGGATCACTAAAATGTAAAATGAAGAGTCTTGAGCTTGAAGCTTGAGCCAATCCTTTGTCCTTAGCATCTAGAAGGAGTTACCACATCTATTAGTCCATGCCACTCCATTGTTGAACTTATCTGAAACATACTACATAAAAGTGTTAGTCCAACAAGAGATATGTTGACATTAATTACCAAAACCACCTAGGGAGCACTTGTGCTTTCAGGACGCCTTTGTCTGGTCGTTGAACACAAACGAAGTACGCGAAGTTGTAGCTATGGCGAACTTTAATCTAAACAAAACCCAAAGTCTAAACAGTGCCCTAAGGGCTGTATATATGGAGGAAGAGTGGGGAATTTCGTGGCCCTTGGTGGAGGGGTCCGAAACAAACCCTATCTCTTGTTTCCCCACACATACGGACTCTCAAAATAGCCTATACTTATGTATTTTGAAATTACATGGGACTGGCCCAATAAAAAGGTGACGCAGCACCTAGAATAGCTTCTGGACAAAATTTATGAAGTGGCATCTTGTATATTTCGTCCAAGGCTTCATGCACTCGTTATAGTGGCTTCAAAGCCCTAAAATCATCACTTGTAACTCTGTTCTTGTTCTCCTTGTGCATGCCATCATCTCCATGCTTGTTCTTGCTCCAATGTTCATCCTTCTCCAAGCTAGGCCCTTCATTTGTAAGCAAAACAAATGTATCCAATTTAGGCAGCATCATATTCTCATGAACATTAGAATCATTACCAAGAAACGAAAGTACCTGGTAATTTAGTTGGCGTGCTCGAGCTCTAGTAATTGGTCCAGTATGTATAGCAGCAAGGGCTGTGGGTGTAACAATGGTATTGATGTCCTCATCATCCTCCCCTTCTTGAAATGAAGTCGTCCTCGACGGAAGTTCATCTTACTCACCCAAATAAGGCTTCAAATCTGCAATGTTAAAAGTGGGACTCACCTCAAAATCTGCAGGCAGCTCAAGTTTATATGCATTATCATTTATTTTCTCTAACACCTTAAAGGGACCATCAGCACGTGGCATTGGCTTTGATTTGTGCAAATTAGGAAATCTATCCTTATGCAAATGTAACCAAACAAGATCTCCAGGTGCAAACACAACATGTTTTCTACCCTTATCTCCAGCAAGTTTATATTTAGCATTCATACGCTCAATGTTTTCCTTAGTTAACTCATGCATTTTTAAAATCAATTCAGCACGTTGTTTAGCATCAAAATTAACCTTCTCCGAAGATGGAAGAGGCAACAATTCAATAGGTGCACGAGGTAGGAAACCATACACAACTTCAAAAGGGCACATCTTAGTAGTAGAATGCAATGAACGATTATAAGCAAATTCAATATGAGGCAAGCATTCCTCCCACATTTTCTTATTATTCTTCAAAACAGCCCTAAGCATAGTAGACAATGTTCTATTGACTACTTCAGTTTGTCCATCAGTTTGACGGTGACAAGTAGTACTAAAAAGCAGTTTAGTCCCCAACTTAGCCCATAAACATCTCCAAAAGTGGCTAAGAAATTTAGTATCACGATCTGAAACAATAGTATTTGGCACACCATGCAAGCGAATAATTTCATGAAAGAACAAATCAGCAACATTAACAGCATCATCGCTTTTATGACATGGTATAAAGTGTGCCATTTTCGAGAATCTATCCACAACAACAAATATGCTATCCCTCCCCTTCTTTGTTCGAGGTAAACCTAAAACAAAGTCCATAGATATATCCTCCCAAGGAACACTAGGTACAGGCAAAGGCAAATATAAACCATGAGGATTGAGTCATGACTTAGCTTTTTGACATATAGTGCAGCGAGCAATAAAACGCTCAACATCCCGTCTCATCTTTGGCCAAAAGAAATGTGTAGCAACTACGTCATTCGTCTTCTTCATGCCAAAGTGTCCAATTAATCCTCCTCCATGCGCCTCCTGCAACAACAAAAGACGAACGGAGCTAGCTGGAATACAAGGCTTGTTAGCACGGAACACAAATCCATCATTAACGACGAACTTGTTCCACATTCTTCCTTCTTTACAATTCTGCATTACATCTTTAAAATCAGCATCATGCACATATTGATCTTTGATGGTCTCCAAACCAAATATTTTGAAGTCAAGTTGTGAAAGCATAGTATAGCGACGAGACAATGCATCAGCAATAACATTTTCTTTTCCCTTCTTGTGTTTAATGACATAAGGGAAAGTCTCAATGAATTCAACCCATTTAGCATGTCTACGATTCAGTTTAGCTTGACTTCTAATATGTTTCAAAGATTCATGATCAGAGTGTATAACAAATTCTTTGGGCCATAAATAATGTTGCCATGTTTCTAAAGTCCGAACAAGAGCATATAATTCTTTATCATAAGTAGAATAATTCAGACTAGGCCCACTCAATTTTTCAGAAAAGTATGCAACAGGTTTGCCATCTTGTAATAACACACCTCCTAATCCAATTCCACTAGCATCACATTCAAGCTCAAAAGTCTTATTAAAATCAGGAAGTTGGAGTAAAGGAGCATGTGTCAACTTATCTTTCAATACCGTGAAGGCTTCTTCCTGTGCGGTACCCCAAAGAAAAGGCACATCTTTCTTTGTAAGCTCATTGAGAGGTGCAGCAATGGTGCTGAAATCTCTCACAAAACTCCTATAGAATCCAGCGAGGCCAAGAAAACTCCTCACTTGCGTGACCGTTTTGGGCTGCGGCCAACTCTCAATAGCTTCAATCTTGGCTTTGTCAACTTCAATTCCCTGTGGAGTAACAACATAGCCAAGAAAAGATACTCGGTCGGTGCAAACGGTGCATTCCCAAGGTTACCAAACAAACATGCATCACGTAGAGCAATAAAAACAACACGTAAATGTTCCAAATGTTCTTCCAAAGATCTACTATAAATCAATATGTCATCAAAGTAAACTACCACAAATCGTCCAATGAAAGCACGTAAAACTTCGTTCATTAATCTCATGAAAGTACTAGGTGCATTAGTTAACCCAAAAGGCATGACTAACCACTCATATAATCCAAACTTAGTTTTAAATGCTGTTTTACATTCATCTCCCAATTTCATACGAATTTGATGGTATCCACTATGCAAATCAACTTTGGAAAATATTGTAGAGCCACTCAATTCATCAAGCATATCATCTAGCCTAGGAATAGGATGACAATAACGAATAGTAATATTATTAATGCCTCTACAATCAACACACATACGTGATGTACCATCCTTTTTAGGCACTAGAATAATAGTAACAGCACAAGGACTAAGGGATTCGTGTATATTACCTTTGTCGAGCAGCTCCTGTACTTGACGCATAATCTCCTTCGTCTCCTCTGGATTGGTATGGTATGGTGCACGGTTGGGTAATGATGCACCGGGAATTAAGTCAATATGATGCTCAATCCCTCGAATGGGAGGTAATCCCGGTGGCACGTCTTGTGGAAAGACGTTAGCGAACTCCTGCAAAATGTTAGTCACAGCAGGAGGCAAAGAGGAAGGCACGTCCTAGAATGAAAATAATGCCTCTTTGCACACAAAAGCATAGCAAACAGATTTGCTGAAATCTAGCTCATCAATATCAGATTTAGTCGCAAGTAAACATGCACTTTTCAATTTAATTTCAGAAGCACCACTAGATGGTTTACTATTAGGCTTCATTTGTTGCTCAAATTCTTTTGCCACAATCTGATTTTCACTCTTATTTTTCTCCTGTTTTGCTTCATTAGCTCTATTAATATCATCTTTCCAAATGGAATCAGGAGTCATAGGAAGCAAAGTAATATTTTTATCCTTATGAACAAGAGTATACTGATTGTTTCTACCATGGTGTACATAATTTTTATCAAATTGCCATGGTCGACCAAGTAATAAGGAACATGCTTGCATAGGTTCCACATCACATTCAACATAATCAGCATATGTAGAGATACTAAACTGCACACGAACAGTATGTGTTACCTTAACCTTGCCGCTGTTATTGAACCATTGGATGTAGTAAGGATGTGGATGTGGTCTTGTGGTGAGAGATAGCTTATCCACCATCTGCATGCTAGCCAAGTTGTTGCAGCTCCCTCCGTCTATGATGACGCGCACAGAACGTTCCTTCACAACTCCCTTTGTATGGAACAAATTGTGCCTTTGATTTTGCTCACCTTGTGTGACATGCACACTCAAAACACGTTGAGCAACTAAACATTCATACCTATCAGTGTCTTCAGGAGCCATGTATTGCGTCTCATGATCCGAATCATCTCCACCATGTTCTTCACGTGTAATAAGAGCCAAAGTCTCCTCATCATAGTCACTGGCGGACTCATACCCACATCCTCAGTAGCAATCGTCACACGCTGAGATTTGCATTCTCTCGCATAATGACCTCTTCCCTTACAACGATGACAAATAATATCACTTGTGTGCCCTATTGATGCCATGGAAGAAGACGAACTTTGTGGAGGCCCGGCAGGTGCGCTCTTGGCAGATAATGGTGGTTGTGCCTGCTTTATTGTATCACGGCTGGAGGTGGCACCTGATGGAGGTGCTGGTAAAGTTGAAGTAGAAGATGCACGCGGTGTCCATGATGAAGGTCGGCCTGCAGAAAAGTTAGTTCGCGCCAATGCTTGTCGATCCTGCACTTCACGTTCAGCTTTACAAGCAAGATGGAATAAACGAGTGATATTAGTATACTCCTTATACTCTAGAATGGTTTGAATCTCTCTATTTAATCCACCCATAAAACGTGCAAGCATACCTCCATTCTCCTCAATAATACCACATCTAATCATGCCAGTTTGTAATTCCTGATAATATTCTTCTACAGAATTTTTCCCTTGTCTTAAGCGCTGCAATTTTTGAAGCAATTTACGTTGATAATATGGTGGAACCCAACGAGTACGCATAGCAGTTTTGAAAGCAGCCCAAGTAGTTGGAATAGGATATAATCTACAATGTTCAGACCACCATACACATGCAAAACTAGTGAAAGCACAAACAGCAGCAGCAACCGTCTCTCCTTAGGATATTGTAAACATGTAAATCGTTGTTTAGTTTCTAACTCCCAAGTAAGATATATATCAGGAACATATCTACCCTCAAATGGCGGAATATGCAATTTCAGTTTTGGAAGATGGTCATGATCTCGTACCCGAGGGAGAACCCTACCATTGTGATTATTTGCATGTGGATGACCTGGTGGTTGTGGTGCTGGTGGTTGCACGTAGTTCTGATTTTGATCAACCTCATCCTCGTAATCTCCCGCATAATCATCCTCCGCATCAGCAGCAGGAGCCACAGAAGTATCAACAACAGCACCAACAGTTTGGCCAGGCTGAAGATAGGACACGGCTCGCTCGAAGGAGGGCTGGTTCGCGACATGGAGGTAGTTGTTGTTTTTGTTGTTGTTGCAGAGGTGCGGCAGGTGCAACCGGTGGTGGAAGACGCGCAAGCAGTTCATTAAATCTGTTATCGAGCTTTGTTCGAACGTCTTCTCAAGGCCAGTGATCTTCTCCATGGCCTCTTCAAAATTGTTCAGCACATCTTGCACCTGTTCAGTCGTCATTTGCTGAAACTTATCATGAAGCTCCTTGTTCGTTAAGTTCTCCCAGTCAATCTTGTCGACTTGTGATCCTGGCATGGTTAGCAGCAATAGAAACACACAAGAATATGATCCTACAGACTACTAACAAGTGGTGGTGGTGGGTGTCACAAATCCGTCAAGCAAAACTCAAACTCTTACCAGTTCTTACCCAGCAGCAGGCGGTGATCGGCAACCGTTGTAGTCAAAACTCTCAAAGCTTGGATAGAGCGATTACCAGGGAGAGTCAAACGCACGACGTAGATGTATGTGCAGCTGGGAAGGCTTATAATATGGTAGCAAAAAAGGTCAGCAATAATCAATTCAGAGATGCAAAGTTGAATAAACGCTCAACGACGGTACTGTGCTGGTCCTAGGCTAGACCGTGCTAGAGATGCGAGCCTATAACACTAACAAAATCACGGCGTGACACGTAATCAAGGGAGGAGCACACTTTGATTTTTTTTCTCTTTTTTTGCACGGTTTCCTTTTTTTTTTGCTCCGCAACAATTTTTTTTCGAAAAAGTCTACAAATGCTCTAAAAACTGCCTAGCCAGAATTTTCCAGATGTAGTTTTTTTTTAAACTGGAACTATTTTTCTTGTACGGGTGGCACTGATGTCGGGAAGTCCGAGTTGGTCACGACTCGGAGTATGGCGTGATCTGGAAATCGAAATCAAACCAACAAATACTAGACTCGAACTAGGACTGGTGGCGGAGATGAGCTGGTGGAAACTCAGACTTGTGGCGGATATATGTAGGGCGGTGGAACACGGACTGGTGGCGAATCACTGATGGAGGTGGACTCGGATTATCGTGATGGCGGTGAATATGTGGTATATGGGAGCGGTGATGACGATGGTGGTATATGGCAGCGGTGATGACGATGGTGGTATATGGCAGCGGTGATGACGATGGTGGTATATGGCAGCGGTGACGATGATGGTGGTATATGGCAGCGGTGATGATGATGATGCGGCGGCGGCGTGACAACTTGTGAACAGAACTCAAAACTCTAAAGGACTAGACACTAAGACCAGCAACTCGACACGACGATGAAACCGCAAATTCAGCAAAGCAAAAGACTGAAAAGACTATGCAAAGGCTCAGACTGGTTCCGATATGATGACCTAACCCTAATCTTTTTTGTGGCTTTTTCATGGACTATAGGTATGAAGAACAGTCTCGATCTAAACTACGGAAAACTGTAAAATCTCACCGAGCAACCTGGAAATCTGATACCACCTAATAGAGGCGGGGGTGTCCCGTCTTTCGATGAGATGGTGGCTATCATTTTGGAGGAAGTCGACTTTGACGATTGCGAGGACGTTGCGCCTTAGCAATCGCTAAACCAACTCCGAGAGGTTATTGACCACGCCGGAGCACGATCAACCTGACCACGAAGGTCTGTTCCCTGCAGGCAAACGAAGAACAAGCAAGAAACTAAGGTTGCAATCTGGATATTGCGAATATAAGAGGAAAGCTTTATTGATCAAGGTGGGGTTTTGTGACGTCTTTGTCTGGTCGTTGAACACAAACGAAGTACGCGAAGTTGCAGCTATGGCGAACTTTAACAAAACCCAAAGTCAAAACGGTGCCCTAAGGGCTGTATATATGGAGGAAGAGTAGGGAATTTCGTGGCCCTTGGTAGAGGGGTCCGAAACCAACCCTATCTTTTGTTTCCCCACACATAAGGACTCTCAAAATAGCCTATACTTATGTATTTCGAAATTACATGGGTCTGGCCCAATAAAAAGGTGACGCAGCACCTAGAATAGCCTCTGGACGAAAGTTATGAAGTGGCATCTTGTATATTTTGTCCAAGGCTTCATGCACTCGTTATGGTGGCTTCAAAGACCTGAAATCATCACTTGTAACTCTGTTCTTGTTCTCCTTGCACATGCCATCATCTCCATGCTTGTTCTTGCTCCAATGTCATCCTTCTCCAAGCTAGGCCCTTCATTTGTAAGCAAAACAAATGTATCCAATTTAGGCAGCATCATATTCTCATGAACATTAGAATAATTACCAAGAAACGAAAGTACCTGCTAATTTAGTTGGCGTGCGCGAGCTCTAGTAATTGGTCCAGTATGTATAGCAGCAGGGGCTGTGGGTGTAATAATGGTATTGATGTCCTCATCAAACTTGATCTATTTATCTTGCAATGGGAAGAGGTGCCCGGTAGTGGGTTCGATCTTACGGTGCTTGATCCCAGTGACAGAAAGGGAACCAACACGTATGTATCGTTGCTACTAAGGATAAAAGGACGGGATCCATATCTGCTGCACTAGATAAACGGATCTTGTCTACATCATGTCATCGTTCTTATTGCATTACTCCGTTTTTCCATAGACGCATGCTGGATAGCGGTCGATGTGTGGAGTAATAGTAGTAGATGCAGGCAGGAGTCGGTCTACTAATCTTGGACGTGATGCGTATGTAATGATCATCGCCTGGATATCGTCATGATTATCTGAAGTTCTAACAATTTCCCAACAGTAATTTGTTCACCCACCGTTTGCTATTTTTCTCGAGAGAAGCCACTAGTGAAACCTATGACCCCCGGGTCTTCTTTCTCATATATTTGCCTTGCGATCTACCTTTTCCTTGCGTTTATTTTCAGATCTATTAAAACAAAAAAATACAAAAATACCTTGCTGCAATTTATTTGTTTTGGGATCTATTTATCCCATCTACAAATTTACCTCACATCCTTTGCCTATCTTGAGGCGTCGTACCCCGAAAGGGATTGACAACCCCTTTAACACGTCGGGTTGCGAGGTGTTGTTATTTGTGTGCAGGGGCTGTTTACGTTGTGTTGCTTGGTTCTCCTACTGGTTTGATAACCTTGGTTTTATATCTAAGGGAAATACCTATCACCGCTGTGCTGCATCATCCCTTCCTCTTTGGGGAAATACCGACGTAGCTCCAAGTGAGATCAAAAGGAATTTCTGGCACCGTTGCCGGGCAGGATCTTCAACATAACCAGGTTCCTAATCACAATTCTCATCTCCTTGCAATTTACATTATTTGCCTCTTGTTTTCCTCTCCCCCACTTCACAAAAATTTGTCGTTTTATTCGCCGCTCTTTTTCCGTTCGCCGTTTTCTTGTCGGATCTATTTTTGCGTGCATCCTTGTTTGCCGGTATGGATAGTTCTTCCTGTATAGCTTGCACTCCCGAGGATGAGGTCCTCAACTTTAAACAAAGAGGAGGGGAAAATTTAAAAGATGCTTGGTATAGAATTTGCAGTGCTCATAATAGATCTATCCGTAAGCAATCTACCGTTGTGCTTTTGCGTTGTTTTTATGTTGACATCACCACTTGGTATAGATTCGTCCTTGATACGATTACCGGTGGAAATTTCTTAATGAGTCCTCCTTTTGATGCTCTTAATGCTATGGGAAATTTAGTAGGTTCACCACCTATTATGGTTAATGAAACAATTTTGACTCTTGAGCATGTTTTGGAAAGACTAGATGCTATTGAAAAGAAAATGCTCACCGAAGATCATATGGAAATTATATACAAAAAGATGCATAATTTTGCTACTAATCTTGGGTCAAAAGCGGGCGATATTTTTAAGTTGTTAAAAGAGAGGGGTACCTTAATCCATGAAAGAATAGAAGAAACTCTGTCTCGGATCGATAAATTGGAGCAAATCTTTAGTAATCTAAGCACAACTTTTACTACCACTAAAATTGTTGAGGAAACTCCCATAAAGAGTAAGAAATCTAGGAACAAGGGTGCATCTTCTAGTAATAATGATAAAGGAGACCTTAAGATGATTAGCATCCATCCGGATTTTGTTGAAGTGATAAGAGATCCTTTTTGCAAGAATGAAATATTTAAATTTACTCCAATTAGTATTGCTATTGAAGGTCTTTATGCTAAATCTTTGAAGGATTCTAAGTGTTTGATTGAAGTGTTGGACAAGGATGACAAAACTTAGATCCTTGCTTTATGCCTAGCTAAGGGCGTAAAACTATAGCACTTGTTGGGAGGCAACCCAATGAATAAAATTTATTTTTGCTTTTTGCTTGTTGTTCTTGTGTGTTAGCACAATTATGCTACTGGTATGGTTGTGTTTTTTGTGTTTTAACGAGTGTTTGTGCTAAGTAAAGCCTTTAGGATCTTCTAGGGTGATAGTTGTTTGATCTTGCTGAAAAAGATAGAAACTTTGCGCTCACGAAAATAATTAACATAAATTACAGAAAAGAGCTTTTGCACTGAATCTTTTTTCAGAAGATTAATATACAAATTATGCTGGTCTTCCTAATTTGATAGAATTTTTGGAGTTACAGAGGTAGTCGAAAGTTCCAGATTACTACAGTTGTTCTGTTTTGATTCTGTTTTCTTTGTGTTGTGTGCTTATTTTGATGCCTCTATGGTTTTCTTTGATGAGTTTTTGCCATAGAAAAGTTGAAATACAGTAGATATAATACAAAAACAAAATAAGAATTGGTTTGACACAGCACTTATAGTAGTGGTTTGCTTTCTTTTACTAACGGATCTCACAAGGGTTTTGTTGAGTTTTGTGTGATTGAAGTTTTCAAGTTTTGGGTTATCTTACGATGGATGAAATAAGGATAGAAGAGCCTAAGCTTGGGGATGCCCCGGCATTCCAAGCTATTATCCAAGAATGAGCAACCAACTAAGCTTGGGGATGCCCCCGAGTGGCATCCCCTCTTTCTTCTAACGACCATCGGTATTTTACTCGAGACTATATTTTTATTCGTCACATGATATGTGTTTTGCTTGGAGCGTCTTGTAGATATGTGTCTTTGCTTGTTTTATTTTGTGTTTTAATTCATCAATCCTTGATGGACAAACCTATTTGAGAGAGCCAAAATTATGTCATGACTTGTTAGAATTGCTCTCTATGCTTCACTTAAATTTTTATGAGCAATGGACTTGGTCTAGTGCTTCACTTATATATTTTTGAGCACGGTATGCTTAGTATTTTTTAAGAAATTCTCTCTTGATTTTCAGAGAAATAAAATATGTTATGCTTATGATCTTCACTTATATTTGTTTGAGCTTATGAAAAGCAACACATGAAAATTAGTCCCAAAGTGATAGATATCCAAGAAGGATAAAGAAAAAAATATATGTCATGAAGATCATTGGACAAAATAAACTTGGTTCTTAGTAATAATTTTGATATATGATGATGTGATATGTGAGTTATGTTGATGAGTAATTGTGCTCTAGTAAGAATATTGGTGTTAAGGTTTGTGATTCCCTATGCATGCACGAAAGTTAATCATCATGCAATGAAAATTATATCCTACTTGTGGTGCATTATTCGGTGTTAATTATGCTTAATGCTTGCTTATGAGATTATCCGTTTCTTGGTTGGTTGCTTCTCAATCTTTTTGCTAGCCTTCATTTTGCACCAAGTATGACCTCTACTTGTGCATCCAAAATCCTTTAAACCAGTTCTACCACTTGAGTCCACTATATCTACCTATATGTGATATTCTTTTGCCGTTCTAAGCAAATTTTCATGTGCCATCTCTAATTTTCAAAATGAACTTCTCTTTTGTGTGTTTGTTTCGCTCGTGGAATGGTAATGGGTAGCCAATATTTTCCATGCTAGATGTGTTATTCTCACGATGAGTGTTTATTCACTTGTCATTGCACGAGAGTAAGGCAAAGGTATTAGGGATGCCCAGTCCCGAAATGCAAAAATGAATTTACTTTATGTTGTCAAATAATAAATTCCTTGGAAAGTATTGGTATGGAGGGCACCCGTGGATACGGCTAGGCATGAAAAGTGAAAGTTATGGTGGAAAAAGGAATAAATTTTATTTTCTGTTTGGGAACCGCCTATGATATATCTATCATGGAAAGTGTTGGGATGCTCCAAGTCGTTTTCGTTGGTGGGATGGATACACCTCCCAAAATGTTTTTTATCTCTAATTTTTCGCTTTGAGCTCTGGCACCTCTACAAATCCCTACTTCCCTCTGCGAAGGGCCTTTCTTTTACTTTATGCAATTTTTATTTTTGAAATTGAGTCTCCATCCTCTCTTATATAAGCACCAAGTAGGGGACAATATGATCGTACTTAAGTACTGGGTGCAGCTAATATTTGAGTGTGTTTAATGAATGGATCAATGTTTGAGCATTATGGGCTAGGGATAACTTGTTTTACCATTGATATTTTGAAAGACATGGTTGCTTGTTGATATGCCTTAGTATCTAAATTATTATGTCAAAACATACTATTGCTTTGAATCACATAAAAGTCCAAATGTCCATGCTATGAAGAAAAGAATATGATATGACATGATAAACAACACTCCACATCAAAAATTTTGTTTTATCACTTACCTACTCAAGGACGAGCATGAATTAAGCTTGGGGATGCTGATACGTCTCCAACGTATCTATAATTTTGATTATTCCATGCTGTTTTATTATCAATCTTGGATGTTTTATAATCATTATATAGTCATTATATATCATTTTTTGGTACTAACCTATTGACATAGTGCCAAGTGCTAGTTGCTGTTTTTTGCATGTTTTTTTACATCGCAGGAACTCAATATCAGAAGGAGTCCAAATGCCACGCCAATTTACGATGATGTTTTATGGGCTAGAAGGAACACAACGGGCCCTAGTTGCACCTGGGGGAGTCCCGAGGAGGGGACAACTCACCAGGGCGTGCTAGGAGGCCCAGGCGCGCCCTGGTGGGTTGTGCCCACCTCGGGTGCCCCCTGGACAGACTCTTTACTATATAAATAACCCAATATTCCAGAAACCCTGGAGGAGTCGACGAAATTTTCATCCAGTCGCCGCAGAGTCCAGAACCACGAGATCCAATCTAGACACTATCACGGAGGGGTTCACCACTTCCATTGGTGCCTCTCCGATGATGCGTGAGTAGTTTTTTTGTAGACCTTCAGGTCCGTAGTTAGTAGCTAGATGGCTTCCTCTCTCTCTCTCTCTCTCTCTCTCTCTTGATTATTAGTATAATGGTCTCTTGGAGATTCATATGATGTAAGTCTTTTGGCGGTGTGTTTGTTGGGATCTGATGAACTTCGAGTTTATGATCAGTTATATCTTTTTTTATCCATGAAAGTTATTTGAGTTCTTTGATCTCTTATATGTGTGATATCTTATAGCCTCGTATTTCTTCTCCGATATTTGGGTTTTGTTTGGCCAACTTGATCTATTTATCTTGCAATGGGAAGAGGTGCCCGGTAGTGGGTTCGATCTTATGGTGCTTGATCCTAGTGACAGAAAGGGAACCGACACGTATGTATCGTTGCTACTAAGGATAAAAAGACGGGATCCATATCTGCCGCAATAGATAAACGGATCTTGTCTACATCATATCATCGTTCTTATTGCATTACTCCGTTTTTCCATGAACTTAATACACTAGATGCATGCTGGATAGCGATCGATGTGTGGAGTAATAGTAGTAGATGCAGGCAAGAGTCGGTCTACTAATCTTGGACATGATGACTATGTAATGATCATTGCCTGGATATCGTCATTATTATTTGAAGTTCTATCAATTTCCCAACAGTAATTTGTTCACACACCGTTTGCTATTTTTCTCGAGAGAAGCCACTAGTGAAACCTACTGCCCCCGGGTCTTCTTTCTCATATATTTGCCTTACGATCTACTTTTTCCTTGAGTTTATTTTCAGCTCTATTAAACCAAAAAATACCAAAATACCTTGCTGCAATTTATTTGTTCCGCGATCTATTTATCCCGTCTACAAATATACCTCATGTCCTTTGTCTATCTTGAGGCGCCGTACCCCGAAAGAGATTGACAACCCCTTTTAACACGTCGGTGTTGACACCAGATTTTGGCATGGTCAAAAATGTAATTAAGAAGGCTTCAAATGGAAAAGTGATCAAAGTGAGAAAATTCTATGTTATAAAAAGGAGAAACTTTGATATTTGGGCCATAGCCATCCGATCTCATCTCTAAGGCCGAAGTTGTGTTCGAAGTACTGAAATTTTATATTCAGAACAGTATTCGGCTGATTACGCACCCAAGATGGCCTCTGATGGAAAAAGTTACAACTGCAAAGTTCTTCGTCTCGTCGAAACGGACGATTTTGATATAAAAATCGTCTCAAACCAAGGTCGTATGCAACCTGTGAAGGCAAAACAAGGACAGAAACAGAAGCTGCACAGTCATTTCGGACGGACCGAGTTGATTGACTCGGTGAGACCGAGTTGATCCGAAAAATTACAGAAAGTTGGCAACGCTCACTCGGTGGCACCGAAGCAAACTAATCGGTGAGACCGAGTTGATCCGGGAAATTACAGAAATTTACAGAGAGTTGGCCACGTTCACTCGGTGGGACCGAAGCAAAACAATCGGTGAGACCGAGTTGATCCGGAAAATTGCCAAAGATTCCTGTCCGAGTTAGGTTAGGGTTTTTGATGTTTTGGATGGACTTTTTAGTCCTTTTCGTGTACGGGAAGTCCAGCCGCCTCATAAATAGATGAGAGGTGATGGCCGATTGAACAACACACAATCAACAAATCAATATACTACTTTTTATCCTAGTTTTTACATCTCTCCCTTGTTCTTTCTCTCTCGTTCTTCATTCGTTCTTCGTGTTGAAGAGCAGCGATCCTCGAGGCTCTAGGGGCGAGCGAATCGACTTAGGGCATCCCATAGTCACCGCGCATCCAGACGGGGTCCCTCCTGGGCGCTTGGGGTTTCGGGTCCTGAAAAGCATCCGCTGGATTGCTTGCGTACCGCGCTTCCGGATGGGTCTCCTTCGACGTGAGCTGCGGTGCATCACCCTCGGTGTTGGAGGTACACGGTGACGTGTTCGTGTGCGAACACACTTTTTGGCGACTCCGCTGGGGATGAAGCTTTGAACGGTCTAAGGCCCATTCTTGCTACGAAGAGATCGTCATCTAGGATTTGCAATCTACAAAGGTAATATGAATACCCAATTCACATATGTAGATGCAAATAATGCATATGTTGTTGCTAGATCATCTAATGAGCATAATGTATCAGCTAGCCCTAGCTTTATCAGTCATGCATCTAATTATGTCCAAGAGCCGATGCAATAAAATATTCATGCTTCTACCTCATATAATTTTAGCAACATGCAATATATGTATTCCAACTCCCATGCATCGGCAACCCCAGAAATCCATATGCCGATGAACAACATGATGAGTTTGGTTAATCTAGTTGAAACACCTCACATAGGAACTTCCGATAGTATGCAACAAAGTATTTCACCTTTTTATTCATCGGCAACTAACTTGCAATATGTTAATCCAAACATGCCGATGGATAGGGGAATTGGCCATGCTACTACTAGTTACTAGATTGGCAACGCGCCTTGGCGCGAGGGTGCCGGTCCAACCGATATGATCAAGCAGTGAAAGATCAAACCGATATGATGCAGTAGTAGGAAGGCAAGTTTTGCACGTGTAACAGAACAACTTAATCAAAGAAGTGCTACTTGCCGAACCCCAACTCCCACATGTGCGTGTCTATCATGATGGAAATATATCAAGGAATTAATCAAAAAAAGTTCAATGATCAAATATCTGATATAACCCTTTTTCAATCAACATCTGATATTACTCAATGTATCTCAGGGTGGAAATATATCTGATATTACTCACAGAGATGATGGTAGATACTAACAACAGTAAACACTCCGTAAAATATCTAAAAAATGGCCCTATCTAAGAAAGGTCGGTGTGGTAGAAATCAAAATCGGGCCATAGTATTAGTCCCAGATAACTGATGTACACCGTTTTTCACACTGCATAATAGTAAACTACATGGTTGAATATTAGATATATAACTTTGTCCACACACCTTCATCCAATTTGCTTGATATATAACTTTCTCCATATATAACCTTGTCCACATCCATTTGATTTGGTTGCATGTTGCAATGCATGTTGCCTTGCCGGCGTCGACGCTGATGCCCGACTGCTCTTGGAGGTGTCAACAGTGGTGTCAAGGCTGAGGGCGAGGAAGAAGGGCTGGTCGCCGGCTCCATTTTGCATCTGCAGAACCCAAGAACTAAAGATCAACCAAATGATGTACTGTGAAGGCTATACGTGGCTGAATGAGTTTGCATCAGGAAACATGTCAGCTCAAATGAGAACTTCCACAAGAAAAATGCTCTCAGTGATAGCGTTTGTTTATCACTGCAGATAAAACGGGTTATGTAGTGTGGTCCTCTATTTATGTACATGAAATGCCAGACTACTATGCATGAAAATTATACTGAGACATGGCTGCTAATCTTTCTAGTTTATATATTCTACTTTGACACTGTTTTTTCTTTCTTTCACTGAAACGTGCAACTAAAAATACCAAACCAGGGTTTACAATCAAAGACAAAATTGCATTATGATACTTGAGCAAAAACCAATACAATTACTCAGGTGTTGGTGTGGTAGTGTTTTATGCACGAGACCATCTATAGAAGCTAACGAAATTATGCAATACAAAGCGTGTGGAGGCACATGGATAGTTCCCATCAGGCCTCTTCTATATGTTGAGATGTTGAAAAACATATAGGTGCATGAAAACTGTTTCACACAACTGAAATGCCAATGGATGACTGATTGAATCTAGGCCTGAAATAAAAGTTGAGTACCCTCAAGAATTGGATGATAAGTAATTAGCATGGCATAGAAACAATTTACAGGACATGATGGTTTCTGCAGCTCATAGGCATATATAACTGCAAATAAAGCTAAACCGCCCTCGGTATTACCTCAGGGGGCTTCACACCGATCCTGGCACATACATATAAATTTCTCTCATGTAGATCGTCCACAAACATGTCCACGACCTCGTTATGCAATGACACGTTAGCATGGTTTCCCTATGAAAAAACACACGCAGAGAACACATTCAGTAACCAACAAGCATCTTATAATCCTGGAGAACAACATCAAAAGATATAGGCTGTCAACATTACAAAGACATAATTTATCCTACTCAAATCACAGGCAACTAAGGAAAGCCCTTAAATGTCCTATAGAGACAACAATGTAGAGAAACAACAATCAGACTTGCATAAGCAGCGTATGAGTCGCAAAAGACTGGAGAACAAAATAGGCATTCACCTTTTCATCAGTCACGACCATATGTATACTCTTGATAGGGCCATCATCAAAGCCACCTCGCTGGCACCATAACCTAGAGATGCGCAAGTTAATTCGCTGGTTCCAAACGGCCGAGGAGATGCCAGTTAGGTCGACAAAAGGTGGCGCCGGTGGGGGGGAACGTACGATAAGAAAGCAGGAAAGTAAGCAACAACAAAAGCAAAAAACAATCGAAGACGAGAGGGAGGGGTGGGTACCTCTTGATCAATCTCCAGATCCATCGCTCTTGTCGATAGACTCCGTCGGCAAAGGGAAACAGAGACCGGTGTCTGTAATCTTGCAAGCCCAACACACTGCTTACTGTAGTTTGCCGTGTGTCACATTATATATGCATCTGAAGTTAGTAGATATCCTCATATAGGTGATACAACATAAAGAGAAAATAGAAACTAAAGCTCAAGACAGTTGTGCATTTTACAAAAAAAAAATAAACATAATATACATAGAAGAAACTTTGGATGCCAGTATTAATGCAGCAAGGGATCTAATAATTTTTCAGTGCACAAGTAGCCTAAGCAATACATTTTCTGAGTCGGTATATATAGAACCTTAGTAAGCATATATGAAGTTCTTATTATTGGTTAGAGTAGCCCTTTCATAAAAGGTTTTGGATCTTCTGAACGTGAAAAATAATAAAAACAATGAGATTCAAGATAATAATAAATGGTACAGATAGATAAGGCATGTAACTCTATTCCATAAGTAAATGAAGTCCTCTGTATGACTAACAGCAGTTTATAAACTCGGTGTGGTGGAGGTTGTGCCTCTCCTGCCGAGCACCAAGTGGCGGTAGCCTAAGTCAGGATCATAGCGGGAAGAGAAATGGGGAACTAATAAAGAGAACTGGGGTATTAATTAAGCATGAATTTTCATGTAGAAAACGATTATTGATCTATTAAATTAACAAATTACCAGTCCTAAAGGTCGAGGTGGAAGCATGGAAACACATCCCTTACAACAACTATGTCCTGATACAGAAAAAATCACCGCTATCAGTCACAGTACATGAAGACAGAAGCAATAAAAAATAATAGTATAAAAGGAATCTTGAAAATCAACTCCTTACGGGTGCCGAAGGGTTTTCCTATTTAGCGCTGCAGGCGCCCGTTATAGGCAAATTTACAAACGGGCGCCTGCAGCACTCCGCGCGGGGCCGGCCCATTACTGTGTATTCTCATCGTACGCAAAAAATGGGTGCGCTCACTAAGGATCGAACCGGAGACCCGGCAGTTGCAGCTTCGTTCATCCTACCACCGCGCCAGCAAGTGGGATCTGAAAAAATAGGTGCGCTCACTAAGGATCGAACCGGAGACCAGGCAGTTGCAGCTTCGTTCATCCTACAACCGCGCCAGCAAGTGGGATCTGATAAAAATCAACTCTTTACTTTATTTACTCTGTGGCTCTCTCTTTTTTTCGTTTTCTGTTTTTTCTTTCTTCTTCTTCCTGGTTTTCAAAATCAATGATTTTTTTTCTATTTTAGTGAACTATTTTAACAAATGATGATTTTTTTCAAATCCAATGAGATTTTTTTTCAAATTTGATGAACCTTTTCAATTTGATGAACTTTTTTCAAATTCAAATAACTATTTTCAAATTCGAAGAACTATTTTCAAATTTGATGAACTTTTCTCAAATCTGATGAACTTTTTTTAAATTTGATTAAGATTTCTCAAATTTGATGAACTCTTTTTCAAATCCAATGAACTTATTTTAATTCGATGAACTTTTTCCAATTTCAGTGAACTTTTTTTCAAATTCGATGAACTTTTTTCAAATTTGATGAAGAATTTTCAAATACGATGAACTCTATTTCAAATCCAATGAACTTTTTTCAAATTTGATGAAGAATTTTCAAATCCGATGAACTCTATTTCAAATCCAATGAACTTTTCTTAAATTTGATGAACTTTTTACAAATTCAGTGATCTTTTTTTCAAATTCGATGAACTTTTTTCAAATATGTGAACTTTTTTCAAACTCATGGTCGTTTTCATTGTTGTGAACTTTTTTTAAAAAAATTTGTGCCTTTTTTTTCTATTCCATGAACTTTTGTTTTTGAATTCGTGAACTTATTTGAATACATGAACCTTTTTTTACATTTGCCAACTTTTTTATGCATGTTTGTCAACTATCCAAAAATTTTATATTTTTTCCATACATTCATGTTTTTCATCGATGTTTTCAATTAATTCAACAAACTAAGCGAGATAAGTAGCGCTGCGGCAGTGGTTCTTAAACTAAGTCGCGTTGTAGTGAATCACTACTCCCTCCGTTCCAAAATAGATGATCCAATTTTGTACTAATTTTAGTACAAAGTTGAGTCATCTAATTTGGAATGGAGGGAGTAGTAGCTAGTAGGTGTATTGGTTGGCTAAAGTAGAAGATTAATGTGAGGTCGCGAGTTCGATTCGGAGAGACGCACCTTTTTATCGCTCGTTTTTTAGCGTCAGACAACGATCCTCGTGAGGGGTAGTAGCGAGGGAGCCTTTGTTTGGGCCGGCCCAAGAGCGCGTCTGCGTGGGCGCCGAAACTCTTAGTTGGCGCTGAAGGCGCTGACTAGAAGCTCCCGGCGCCGAAGGCTCCGACGAAACCGGAACGGAATCTCCTTAGGGCATGTACATCAGCCTAGACACCTGCTGTCTATAACAACGCTCCACATCAGCTATAGACAGAACTACAGATACCCTTTACAATGGACCGTCTCTTTTGCTGTCTGTAGGTTTGCTAAAACCACGATCCACTAGACACTACGGTTAGGCAGGGTCGTGGGGGAAATTACCGACGCTGCCGCGTACAACGGGAAAAGGCTGTCGCTAAGAAGCGATTTTTTGGGGCTACAGACCGTCTGTCAAATTATAGACACCCTCCTTCTCACTCATCAATCTCTCTCCTCCACCTAGATAAATTTCCTACGTGGTAAACTTTATAGACAGCTGAGTAGACACCGTTGTATATGCCCTTACGCTGGACGGCTGGAGCCGCCGATGCGTTATTTTCTCCAGGCCTCATCATCATCAGCCCACGATCACGAGACCCGCGTCCGTCCGATAAAACCCTAGCCTCCTCTGCCTTCACTGGCCTCTCATCATCCTATAATCCGCGAATCACCCAACGCACCGCACCGCAGCCGCACCGCACGCACACCAACAACCAGAGCGCGCCGCAGAACACCCGACGACATGGCCGTCGCCTCCGCCTGGGCCAAGCCCGGCTCATGGGCTCTCGCCGCCGAGGAGCAGGACGACCTCCCCCCGCCGCCGCCCCCCGTCCCAGCCTCCGACTTCCCCGACCTCGCCACCGCCGCCACCACCAAGGTCCCCAAGAAGAAGAAGGTCCAGCCAGTCTCCCTCGCCTCGTTCAACAGCGCCAAGTTCGTCCTCCCCTCCTCCCGTGGGCCCACCCCAGACATGCTGCTAAGCCTCCCCACCGGCCCCCGCGAGCGCACTGAGGAGGAGCTCGGCGGGGCACGCTGGGGCAACGTGTCTCGCGGCTCCGACGAGATGCGACGTGGCGGATCTGGCACGGAGGACTACGGCCCGTCCCGCGCCGACGAAGCGGATGATTGGGGTGTCAAGAAGCCGATGGAGAGGAGGGAGCGGATGGGAGGGTTTGGTGGTGATTCGATTTCGTCGCGTGCTGATGACGTCAACGACTGGGTGTCCACCAAGAAGACGGCGCCTTCTCTACCCATGGAGCGGAGGGAGCGTAGCAGCGCGTTTGGTAGCGAGTCGCAGGGACGCGCTGACGATTCCACGAGCTGGGTTTCCAACAAGAGCTACTCTGCTCCCCCGCCCCCACCTTCGGATGGCCGAAGGGGTGGGTCAGTTTGGGGTTTCAATAGGGATGGTTGTCCAGATGCTGATTCTTGGGCAAGGAAGAGAGAGGAGGTAAGCAGTGGTGGTGGTAGTAGCAGTACCCGTCCGCGTCTTGTTTTGCAGAAGCGAACTTTACCGATTGCCGTTGCAACTGATGGGGAGAAGGATGAGGGTGTAGAGGAAGAGAAAGGAGAGTTTCAGCCCAAAAGCTGGTCTTGCAATCCATTTGGGGCTGCACGCCCACGTGAGGAAGTGCTTGCCGCAAAGGTGGAGAACTTGACGAAGGAGGTGTATGAACAGGAGGAGAAGCTGGTGATTCAACCAAAAGTCAGATCTTGGAATCCGTTTGGGGCAGCCCGCCCACGGGAGGAAGTGCTTGCTGGGAAGGGGGAAGATTGGAGGAAGATTGATGAGAAGCTTGAGGCCCTGAAGGTGCGTGAAGCACCACCTGAGCTTAGGTCCCCTGGGAGGAGGGGTTCCCCAGTCCAAGGCGAGGAGAACGAGAACGGCGAAGTGCTGGAGAGGAGTACTGGCAGAGTGTGGAAGAAACCTACTGCAGTTGAGGCTGAAGTACTATCTGAACAAGGGTCTGATAACTGATCTCATCCCTCTAAACATTGATTAAATTGCCTTTCCATGGTTGATCATGTCATGTTCTAGTGTTTAGTTTTTTGTCATGGGAATTTTATGTTTTATTCCTGAATTGGTTGGTCCTGTTATTGCACTTTATTTTCTAGAGGTGTACGCTAAAAAAACGAATGCTGCTGTTTGCTGCCTATTCATCCGCTTGTAAGGTGCCCATGATAGCAACATGATGTGCGTGGTTCATTTGAACATCATGATAGGTTGATTTTTTTCCTTAAAATGAGAAATGTTTAGAGTAATGCTGTGGTACAGAGTATCAGTACCTTCTTACATCCCTGCCCAGAAATAGTTCCTTGGCCTAAATCACAAAATTGCAGATGTTTTTTCTTCTGCATGTCTTTAGCTTGACACATGTTGTGACACAATTGTGTATAACCAGTCTGAAATCTATGTTGTGATCATGTGATGCAAATTTATTTTGTAGTATAAAATATGCTTCTATGGTAGCATTGGTTGAACTAGAAGTGTCCCTGTTTTCATTTGCTTTTGCTGCATTAACATACACACCTTTTGTCAATGATTGATCCCTCCATATATAAACTACTGAAAAAAAACTAATGTTCAGGAAATCATTAACTGGTAACTTCTCGGTAAGCTGGAGAGTATAGGGGATTAGTTGGCGAATCGGCCAGTTCTTTGGCTGATAAAAATCTGTTAATCTCGGTGACCAACCGAGCAGGGATTAATCGGCAGATATTTTTAACACTAAGTCCAAATCATTGAATCATGATTAAGGCATGGGCCTTTGAAATTCAGCCTCTTGCTAAAGACAAATAAGTATCATTTGGCATCGCCAATTTGATAACCAGACAGAAGGCTATCTAATAATGTTTAGCATTCTATTTTTTAGCAACCCTGTGTTGTTTGAGCTTAAGAGTGGTAGATGTTGGCATCTGCCAATTCAGTTATAGTAACTATGAAAGGCTGTGGAAATTCTTCAGTTATATACTAGCCCTTCAGTATAAATATGCCATAATAAAGAACCCATTTTCAACTAAACTTACATATCTCAAGGAAATGTGTAGGTAATTAAAGGTGCTACTTATACGACCATTCCAATTCTCGGACAGCATGCATGGCACGAATAGCGGGTCAGAATAATGCTTCTGGTTTTTGTTGCTAAGACAATCTTGCTGATGAAACTTTTTCAAGATCATTGTCTACAGTTATTTCTCCAACATGTACTCTTCTCCTGGAGTACAGTGCACTGGCATGGTTCTTGCAACTAGCTGTCACTACAGGGCATATACCCTGTATAGTTCAAATGGAATAATGATTGGTATCCTTAATTCTAGCAGCATATGCTGGCTGTGTTTTGTTAGAACAAATACACCCAATCCGCAAAAAAGAGGGAAAACAAATGTACCCAATTTAGGCCAAACTTGCATATTTCAGGACTTGGAAGTGTCTAGATAGTACTACCTCCGTCCCATATATAAGACGTTTTTGCAGTTCAAAATATACTAGCACTCAAATGCTCGTGCAGCATGCATGGCATCATTGTGGACCAGAATAACACTTTTGAGTTCTGTTGCTAAGAAAATCATGGTTACGAAACTGTACAAAATCAATGTGTACAGTTATTTTCTCCAACATGTTCTTGCAGTGCACTGACACAGTTCTGCAACTAGCTCTCACTACTGGGCATGTACCCTGTATCCTTGTTCTAAACGGATTTATGCTAGCTATGTCACTGTCTGGCTTGTTATCTTCAGAATTATTCGAGCGATGTGTTTCTTTGCCTCTCCAGGAGACTTCCTTGCTGTTCCAGTCAACCAATTACACAATCCACCTAACCCTCCTTTGGTCGCTTGTTGGAGGTGACTGCTATTTCATGTGCTTTTATTTAGTATAAATAGAGATGACATGGTCAATTTGAACACCTGTCAATGCAGTGGTCATTGGTTAAATGATCGCATCCACTCTTTTGATCATTGTAGTTAACATTTATGATAACTGTGTATATTAGGGGATGTGATGGTAAAGATAACTTATGACAAGATCTGGCCAGTTCATCATGCTTGTTTTGTCCAATAGTGTAGTATAGGCTTATGGCTATACTATGATAACTCACTAGAAAGAATTTTCAAGCGATGTTAAGCTTGTCACCTAAGATATATATACCAATCTTGTCTGAACTATAATTCAACAACAGTCCTGTTGGCAGGGGTTATGATTATTTATTTATTTTTTTGAGAAAAAAGAGAAGATTAATCTTTGATATGCTACTGTATAGTGTAAAGTTGTTTACATCGCAATACCTTGTTAGTTTGTTGGCGATGTTGAGCCTGGTTTCTTGGTTATGTTAAGCTTTATCAGCATAATTTTCTTGTTTTGTGGGATTGGGATGTATGAACGCATAGATTAAAATCGCGGGCGAAGGAGAATCGCGGGCGAGATTTTTGCCGCGACGGTTAAGGAAGGAATGGCACAATCGCCCGCGATAGCGCCGCGATCTCCGGCGATTTACCGAGCCATGCAGATCGCGGGGCAGTTTCAGAAACACGATAGCGCAGATTTCGCCCGCGATTTAAATCTTTGTATGAACGTCCTAGGCTGTGAATGGACAAATGTGCTCACGTCTCTTCTGATCATTTCGGCCATCTCCAATGGGATGCTTAAGGTTGTTGCTAAGGGAAATAATCTCCGTAGTTTTGCTAGTGTAGTTTTGCTAGTGTAGAATCTATTTCCACCCTAAGCCTGGTGTTCAATTTTGCGCCTGGCGCCTGTGTGTTTCTTGTGTATTTTTTTTTCTCAACGTTCTGGCTGCCACACCAGCAGTTTGCCTATGATAACGTGCTTAGCATTGTAAGTGCCGAGTGCATCTAAATTAGCGTACGTCCATTGGAGATGGCCTTCATAGCTTACTAATTTTGTGTAAGCTCCTGTAATATGTTATTTCTGAACGGAGGGAGTTTATAAGGTGACGGTGATGTTATTTTCTTCCGTTTGAGATCTTGTTACAGCTTCATTCGAATAACAAGCATCATTAGCATCTTATGGCGGTTTTCTATTTTTGTGCCAGTATTTTGTTGGTGCTGTATCTGGGATAATCTCTAATGGATGAAAGATTGGTTTTGCAAATGCAGATCAGAGGCTACAGGAGCTGCGCCTGCAAATTAATGTATGGCCTCACATGTTATGAAGACGCTTCACAATTCGAGTCTACTTAATATATTAACTGGCCTTATTATTTTTGTTACAAATGTGCGGCAACAGTTGTAACAAGAGTTATCTGTTTATTGTCTCATCACTGTTTGGGCACATGATAATCGTCACATGGTGTCGAGAATTTTGGTATGGAAATTGTGTTTGTGGGATTGTTCATGACAGCTCTCGAGGGGCCTCACAATTTGTTATGGCGACTGTGCATTTTGGGTGGTAGCATATTTGAGAGAGAATTCCTTATTTGGCCCTTTCTTAAAATCCCCCTCTCTTTTTGGCCTAGAACAATTTTTTTTCTATTTTGACACTCAGACTTTATTTTGTTCCCTCAGCGACATTTCAGTCTATATTTGAAGAGAATGAATGTTTGAGTTAACTGAAAAGGTTGCCTTTAATTTTTATTAAAGGAAAATGTGTACCGAAGAGGGTGTGTACTAAAGGAGAGAGGGAGAGGGAGAGAGCGAGGGAGAGAGAGAGAGAGTGAGTTTAAATGAAGCAGGATGAGAAGAGATGAGAGAAATTTTTGTTGTGAATCAAAGTAAAATGAGTTGAAGTCACTCTCTCTTTCATTGATAGTGATGCTTATATACAAGTTGGGGGGACACGACCAGAGGATGCGTCCGTTTCACAGAGATGCGACAGTGCTAACCACAAGGGGAGATTTACCCCAAGGTTAACACAATTAATTAACTCTAACACTCTCCCTAATCTACACTTGTTCATATAGCATCATCATCTTGAAGAGTCTCCTCCAAAAACCCTGTGGGAAAAAAATGTGAGGAGTAGAGTGTTTGATATGTTGCTAAAACTCCTTCAAACCCAATGGAAAAATAAGGAGAAAAATGATGCAACATATAATGGTTATTGTCTCTTTTAACTCAATATGAGAAACTCATAGAATTTAGAGGACAATAAATATGTCTTATATACTTCCCTAAAAACCCGGGTGGGGAAAACAGAAAGTACGACATATGATCTTGTGTTGATATTACCTCATTAAAAACCTTTATGAGAACCTATAAAGTAACTCATGAAGGGAAAAAGAGTATAATATAATGCTTTTAACAGGAACAAATCAGGAAGATACTCTCCCTGATTCTTGCATATTATGAAGTCGTCATATACCAATTTCATGAACACATTTCTGGAACATAGAAGTTGGTACAGACCTGGTGAACAAATCAATCGCATGATCTGACTTGCAAGATATGCAATATAATGATATTGCTCATTATGTAATCTGTTTGCATCTGGACAACACAAGAAATATTATCGTTGAGATAATGCTTGGTGGATGTATCCACGAGGTCAGTTTCGAAGACTCTTCATGAGATGGCTATCACACCTAGTAGGAACACAAAGCTTGTCTACGATCTAACATAGTGAGGATCTGATCGATGTATCCAATGATATCGGTGTTCACATTCCTATGAAACTGAAAAATCAGGACAAGATGTTTGATGCCTTGGAGATATCGAAAGATATTCCCGAGTATCAACCAATTGTGTTTGGTGGATCCAATGACATTATGGAATATTGAGTCCCAATATCTCATTTCATCATCTCTTGGTCTAAATAAATCTTTCTCTACGTCTAGAGAATGAACCACCGTGAGAGTTATGGATGGATAAGATCTGCTTTCTCCAATATATTTTGGATATAGACAACATCGTGTACCATAATATATGAATGAAGGTGCTCAAGTTGTAGTAACGAGCGGTATCTTGGTTTTACCTAAATCCTTCATTTAAACTCCGCCGTTTAGATGATTACATGTATCGTCATTGCAGGAGTAACCACTGTGTATGACAGACAAACATGGATAACCATCATTGTAGGAGTAATCCTTGTGGAAAGGAACTCACTAAGTCATTTGTACCAAATATACCAACAATAATAAGTCATATGGTGACTTACTGACTTTTACACAATGTATGTTGCATTTTGTATTTCGATTCAGAATTGAGATTCCATCGGAAATCAATCATATATGTCTGAATCTTGTGAGCCACATGGATATGTGATCACTACATCTATCAACTGCAGAGATAGATGATTCTATACTGCCAAGGATATAAGTTATCAGAATGAGATTCCACCTCTGGAGAATAGTTGGGTATTTGCATGAACCCTTGTGCTACAATACTTGCTCTATGTTTCACCACCTCGTTGTTCTTAATTCTGTTTCCAGAAGAAAACTGTTGTAGGTATTACTTATGAATACCTTCTCATTATTGAGGAAGAATATTTCTACCTAGATTATACCCTTTGCTTGAGTTCAGTCTGAGTGTTGTTCACACTTTGCCATGGCCATGGTCTTTAGATCTGAATCATTCGAAAGGTTTTGCAATCTAGTTGAGAACTGTATGTCGACAATTGTAGACTTTTGGTTACATGTTTCTCCAGAATCTATATATCAATATAGAGTTGATGGAAATATCGTTACCCATGGTGACTACTCGCGATTTTCCCAATGCAGCTGAGTCGGGTATTCAAATGACCCGATCATTATGTGCACTATGACCTGGGTTGGTGGAGGTTCCCCATCCACTGGGTATACTACCCATCAGGTGTCTGTCAACGTGAAGTTGACTTGCATTTACTGATTGGCCTTCATATCCTTGCTTGCAAGAAGCTGAATCCTGATGTACTATTGTCGTACTTCTCCCCCTGTTGCTTTGAACGGGGAGTTGAGTGGTTTTAGTTGGTACCTCCACTCTTTCCTACATATTTTTGCAGGATTGTAGGATTGTGTGACACCTTTATATTCGGTAAATGAATCTGGCAGGTTATTTGCAATGTGTTGCAAATCTGCTGAATGCATGGTTCAGATCTTTGAGTACGTGGGTTTGAGGCAGAAATGTGTTGAACATTCCACTAATTTCATGGCATTCTTCATGGTACTTGAGTTCTCCCCCTAATGCGTGGAAATATTTCTCATTCAATTAGCATACTGGCCTTGACTAACTCCCCATGCGAGGGGCTTGAGGTATTGACGGAAATACAATTATTCCTCACATAGATCCCAACTATATGTTGAGGGGCCAGTGATGTATGTCGGGTGGTGATATCAGTATGCAACTGAATTACCATAGATGGAAAATACTTGATAGATTTCCACGTATCAAAGATAGAGGGGTATAATATTATGCAGTTTGGTCATGAGTGTGTAAAGTTGGTAAGTTGCAATTCCAAAGTAAAGATAATGCAATGAGCTTAATTCTTTGGATATAGGATTCTACCAAACCATCTTGAGTCTAGACATTAGGACAAATGGCTAAACTTCAATCCAAGGGCCAAAGTGAAGGCACACAAGGAGAATTCTGCAACTTGTCCATTCGATTTGCTTGAAATCGGTGCCAGGATAATGAGCCAATAGTTTCATGTGGGTAAACCACACTTGAGACCATTGTATAGATGTGTCTTTTAGAACCATGGAACACCTGCATAGTCTATTCAATGGATGGGAAGAGCCACTCACCTCAACTTGACGCGTTCAAGGAGTATGGGTGGTTCAGCGTAGACTTTAATGTGCGCGAGCCTTAAAATTAGCTTCCCTGTGTCACTTGTAGTACACATAAAATCCAAATGTTGTTAGAATTTAGCATCATAACAATCATAAACTATTGGAATTGCTGATAGTTTCGATTTCAACCCAATGTCTCGATGACCAAGGCGAGTATGCCAAGTTTTTCATATACAAGACATTCTAGAAAACTATCTTGGATGCAACATGTGGTACGGGCTTTGTAGTATGTGTAGTACAATCCATATGATACATAGAGAATGTGCTTGCCATATTTATTGAATATGGTAAAGAGAATCAGTCCTCTTTGTTGTCATCATAAGTTTAGCTATGGAAACTATTCTGATGGATACCTCTATAGTTTAGTGGGGTACGAGTTAAACTAGGAAGCAATAAAGCATCCTGACGTTACTCGAAAACCCACGGGAATAGTCAATATGACTCAAGTTGAGCCAACAAGTGCCTCATCGCGTCCAGCGATTTTAAAATATCTCCTTTCTCTCGATGAGGGTGGAAACATTGGAGTTCCCCGAGTATAGAGTTTGTGGTGCATATGTCCACAAGGCACATATCATTTTTGATCGGATTGACTCCCGTAGAAATCTATATATAGACATGAAGATTCTCAATATGAAAATCACTGTGAGATATATAGAATACATACGAATGTATTTGTACCAAAGTGCTGATACAATATATTTTGATATACAATATATGATGACAACAATACTTATGTTGTTGTTACAACATCGTAAATGGACATTAATTATATTGACCACTCGGGAGATTGAAAGACTATTCATAGTCTCGAAACATGTCGGTTGAGGCATATTCAACCATCACATTCGCCGTGCCCATAGGGTCCCGTCATATCTGGTGATATCAGATTGAAGGTTGAAGTAAGATTCAAACCTTTGCCCTTCAGGTTTCTTGTATCCCAGGAATTGCTGATACAGAATAACCAGATGTTGAGATCTGAATCTAATGCCTTATGATATATAAGACAATATTTTTCTGTTAGCGGTGTGATTCCGACCAGAGATTAAATATGTGGTCTTGGATTGCACACACTATTCCACGAGGCACAAGAGTGATCATGATATCCATGCTCAAGTAGGGTAGTGGTGGCGATTGAGGGCGAATGCCTCATATTCTCTAGCCATCGGTTACCAGAGATAATTAATTTACAATTAGTAAATTAAAGACCATCATGGTAATGTTGCAAAATTAATGGATATTTCAAGAAGTTATCTTGAAACCATTAATATGAATCTCAAATCGCTAAACATGACACATTGAAGATAATCTCCAAAATGAAGTAGATCTCGCAGCACTAGGGAGTATAATATGATGAAATCAGTAAATACTCACTCATAATGCCTTATACCATGACTTAGGAAAATGTGTGGGAGAGTAATCATAATGATGTAGGGCGGAACCCTAGGGGCCGATCTTTCACGTTTGGAGTGGATCCTACGGAGAAACACGAAGAATGCACGGAAGATCACGAGGGAAATCACGGGGGGAACGAGAGAAACACTCAACCGACAAGAGATCGATCACACAAGGTCTAGATCATCGAAGCATGAGTAACACGAGATACAAAGTCAACAACGGACGATACATGAGTAACCGTTCTTTTCTATGAGGAGGTCTTGATTGTCTTCTCTGGATGGAGGCCATGAATCCGGATGGATCTTCTCCGAGGAGGCACGGTCCCTCACGTGGAGTAGATCCGGTACGGATGAGCAGAGCTCTATCTCTAAATGAGCTATCACAATGCTAAGTCTCAAAGTGAGGAGGAGGAGTCCTATATATAGGCTAGGGGGGTGAAGGGGTACATGGGCTTAGCCCAACACGCGCGCGCAGGCGCTGGCCGGATGATTCGGGGGTGGAGCCGGATGATCCGGGCTTGTCCGGATGATCCAGGTGGAGGCCCGTATGAGCTGGAGGCGCGGCTGGTGGCGGTGCAGGGCCGGATGTCCGGCTGGGGGTCTGGATGTCCGGGCAGGGTCCGGATGATCCGGGACGCCGTACGGATGGTCCGGCTTCAGGTGAGACCTTCGGGTGCCTTCGGTGTGAGTTAGACGGATCGTCCGGACTGGGGTCCGGATCGTCCGGGCCGCCGTCCGGATCATCTGGCCAGTCTGGGACTTGGCGCTTTTCCTCTCCGTCTTCACGCATGTCTTCCACTTTCGGTTCTCCTTGCTTCCTAGCTTCTCCATGGTTAACTCCTTGGTACCCGAGTATGCATAGCGTTTCTGTTTGAGGTAGTAACCATGTCTCATGTGAATCGAGAGGGAGTTGTGAGAGGAGTGATGTCACCTTGGTTTCAAGAGCTCTTGCACGTGCTCGGGTCATAGGTCCAAGTGGTGTTGTGGGAGATGTAGATGCGTCCATGGGGATGATCGTCGGATTCTCCGCATCATCTCCCCCCCTTGGGAAAGATCCGACCTTGGATCGAAATCTTCATCACCATGGTTGATGAGGACATCAATACCATTGTTACACCCACAACCCCTACTGTTACATATACTGGACCAATTACTAGAGCTCGCGCACGCCAATTAAATTACCAGGTACTTTCGTTTCTTGGTAATGATTCTAATGTTCATGAGAATATGATGCTGCCTAAATTGGATACATTTGTTTTGCTTACAAATGAAGGGCCTAGCTTGGAGAAGGATGATCATTGGAGCAAGAACACGCATGGAGTTGATGCCATGCGCAAGGGGATCAAGAACGGAGTTACAAGTGATGATTTCAGGACTTTGAAGCCACCATAAGGAGTGCATGAAGCCTTGGACGAAATATACAAGATGCCACTTCATAAATTTCGTCTAGAGGCTATTCTAGGTGCTGCGTCACCTTATTATTGGGCCAGGCCCATGTGTTTTTGAAATACTTAAGTATAGGTTGTTTTTAGAGTCTGTATGTGTGGGGAAACAAGAGTTAGGGTTGGTTTCAGACCCCTCCTCCAAGGGCCCCGAAATTCCCCCTCTTCCTCCATATATACAGCCCTTAGGGCGTCGTTTAGACTTTGGGTTTTGTTTAGATTAAAAGTTCGCCATAGCTGCAACTTCGCGTACTTCGTTTGTGTTCAACGACCAGACCAAGGCGTCACAGAACCCCACCTTCATTAATAAAGCTTTCCTCTTTTATTCGCAATATCCAGATTGCAATCTCAGTTTCTTGCTTGTTCTTCGTTTGCTCGCAGGAAATAGACCCTCGTGGTCAGGTTGATCATGCTCCGGCGTGGTCAATAACCCCTCGGAAGTTGGTTTAGCGATTGCTAAGGCGCGACGTCTTCGCACGTTCGTAGTCGGATCGTCGAAGTCGACTCCCACAGAAAACGATTGCTATCTCATCGAAACATTGGGACACCTTTGCCCCTATCAAGTGGTATCAGATTTCCAGGTTGCTCGGTGAGATTTTACAGTTTTTCGTAGTTTAGATCGTGTCTGTTCTTCATACCTGTAGTCCATGAAAAAGCCAAAAAAATTTAGGGTTAGTTCATCTTATCCGAACCAATCTGAGCCTTTGCATAATCTTTTTGGTATTTGCTTTGTTGAATTTGCGGTTGCATCGTCGTGTCAAGTTGCTAGTCCTAGAGTCTAGTCCTTTAGAGTTTCGAGTTCTGCTCACAAGTTGTCACGCCGCCGCCGCACCATCGTCATCACCGCTTCCATATACCACCATCATCATCACCGCTGCCATATACCACCATCATCATCACCGCTGCCATATACCACCATCGTCATCACCGCTGCCATATACCACCATCGTCATCGCCGCTCCCATATACCACATATCCACTGCCATCACGCTAATCCGAGTCCACCTCCATCACAGATTCGCCACCAGTCCGTGTTCCACCGCCCTGCATCTATCTGCCACCAGTCCGAGTTTCCACCAGATTCATCTCCACCACCAGTCCTAATCCGACTCCAGTAATTGTTACTTTGTTCTCGATTTCCAGATCACGCGGTACTCCGAGTCATGACAGAGTAGGACTCCCCAACTTTTGAGCCATCCGCAGAAGAAAAATAGTTCCAGTTTAAAAAAAAACTAAGTCTGGAAAATTCTGGCTAGGCAGTTTTTAGGACAATTGTAGACTTCTTCGAAAAAAATTTGTTGCAGAGCAAAAAAAAAGAGGAAAAAGAAGTGCAAAAAAAAAGTGAAAAAAAATCAGAGTGTGCTCCTCCCTTGTTTACGTGCAGCGCCGTGATTTTGTTAGTGTTCTAGGCTCGCGTCTCTAGTACGGTCTAGCCTAGGACCAGCATAATACCGTCGTTGAGCATTTATTCAACTTTGCATATCTGAATTGATTATTGTTGACCATTTTTGCTACCATATTATAAGCCTTCCCAGCTCCACATACATCTACATCGTGCGTTTGACTCTCCCTGGTAATCGCTTTATCCAAGCTTTGAGAGTTTTGACTACATCGGTTGCCAATCACCGCCTGCTGCTGGGTAAGAACTGGTAAGAATTTGAGTTTTGTTTGACGGATTTGTGACACCCACCACCACCACCACTTGTTAGTAGTCCGTAGGATCATATTCTTGTGTGTTTCTATTGCTGCTAACCATGCTAGGATCACAAGCCGACGAGATTGACTTGGAGAACTTAAGGAACAAGGAGCTTCATGATAAGTTTCAGCAAATGATGACTGAACAGGTGCAAGATGTGCTGAACAATTTTGAAGAGGCCATGGAGAAGATCACCGGCCTTGAGAAGACGTTCGAAACAAAGCTCGATAACAGATTTAATGAACTGCTTGCGCATCTTCCACCACCGGCTGCACGTGCCGCACCTCTGCAACAACAACAACAACAACAACAACAACAACAACAACGACTACCTCCACATCGCGAAACAGCCCTCCGCCGAGCGAGCCGTGTTCCTCTTCAGCCTGGCCAGACTGTTGGTGCTGCTGTTGATAATTCTATGGCTCCTGATGCTGATGGGGAGGAGGATGATTATGCGGGAGATTACGAGGATGAGGTTGATCAAAATCAGAATTACGTGCAACCACCAACACCACAACCACCAGGTCGTCCACATGCAAATAATGGCAATGTTAGGGATCCCCCTCAGGTACGAGATCATGACCATCTCCCTAAACTGAAATTGAATATTCCACCATTTGAGGGTAGATATGTTCCTGATATATATCTTACTTGGGAGTTAGAAACTGAACAACAATTTAGATGTTTACAATATCCTGAGGAGAGACGTGTTCCTGCTGCTGTTTGTGCTTTCACTAGCTTTGCATGTGTTTGGTGGTCTGAACATTGTAGATTATATCCTGTTCCATCTACTTGGGCTGCTTTGAAAACTGCTATGCGTACTTGTTGGGTTCCACCATATTATCAACATGAATTACTTCAAAAATTGCAGCGCTTAAGACAAGGAAAAAATTCTGTAGAAGAATATTATCAGGAATTACAAACTGGCTTGATTAGATGTGGTATTGTTGAGGAGAATGAAGCTATGCTTGCACGTTTTATGGGTGGATTAAATAGAGAGATTCAGACCATTCTAGAGTATAAGGATTATAATAATATCACTCGTTTATTCCATCTTGCTTGTAAAGCTGAACGTGAAGTGTAGGATCAACAGACATTGGCGCGGACTAACTTTTCTGCAGGTCGACCTTCATCATGGACACCGCGTGCATCCTCTACTTCCACACATTCTACTACACTGACACCTCCATCAGCTGTTACCTCCAGCTGTGATACAAGGAAGTAGGCACAACCACCATTATCTGCCAAGAGCACACTTATCGGGCCTGCACAGAGTTCGTCTTCTTCCATGGCATCAACAGGGCACACCAGTGATATTATTTGTCGTTGTTGTAAGGGAAGAGGACATTTTGCGAGAGAATGCAAATCTCAGCGTGTGATGATTGCTACTGAGGATGGTGGGTATGAGTCCGCTAGTGACTATGATGAGGAGACTTTGGCTCTTATTACACATGAAGAACACGATGGAGACGATTCTGATCATGAGACGCAATACATGGCTCCTGAAGATGCTGACAGGTATGAATGTTTAGTTGCTCAACGTATTTTGAGTGTGCAGGTTACACAAGCTGAGCAAAATCAGAGGCATAATTTGTTCCATACAAAGGGAGTTGTGAAGGAACGTTCTATTCGCGTGATCATAGATGGAGGGAGTTGCAACAACTTGGCTAGCATGGAGATGGTGGAGAAGCTATCTCTCACCACAAGACCACATCCACATCCTTACTACATCCAATGGTTCAACAACAGCGGCAAGGTTAAGGTAACACGTACTGTTCGTGTCCATTTTAGTATCTCCACATATGCTGATTATGTTGATTGTGATGTGGTACCTATGCAAGCATGTTCCTTATTACTTGGTAGACCATGGCAATTTGATAAAAATTCTGTACACCATGGTAGAAACAATCAATGTACTCTTGTTCATAAGATAAAAATATTACTTTGCTTCCTATGACTCCTGATTCCATTTTGAAAGATGATATTAATAGAGCTAATAAAGCAAAACAGGAGAAAAATAAGAGTGAAAAATCAGATCGTGGCAAAAGAATTTGAGCAACAAATAAAGCCTAATAATAAACCATCTACTGTTGCTTCTGAAATTAAATTGAAAAGTGCATGTTTACTTGCCACCAAATCTGATATTGATGAGCTAGATTTTAGCAAATCTGTTTGCTATGCTTTTGTGTGCAAAGAGGCATTATTTTCATTCAAGGACGTGCCTTCCTCTTTGCCCCTTGCTGTCACTAACATTTTGCAGGAGTTCACTGACGTCTTTCCACAAGACGTGCCACCGGGATTACCACCTATTCGAGGGATTGAGCATCACATTGACTTAATTCCCGGTGCATCGCTACCCAACCGTGCACCATACTGTACCAATCCAGAGGAGACGAAGGAGATTATGCGTCAAGTATAGGAGCTGCTCGACAAAGGTTATATACACGAATCTCTTAGTCCTTGTGTTGTTACTATTATACTAGTGCCTAAAAAGGATGGTACGTCGCGTATGTGTGTTGATTGTAGAGGCATTAATAATATTACTATTCGTTATTGTCATCCTATTCCTAGGATAGATGATATGCTTGATGAATTGAGTGGCTCTACAATATTCTCCAAAGGTTATTTGCATAGTGGATACCATCAAATTCGTATGAAATTGGGTGATGAATGGAAAACAGCATTTAAAACTAAGTTTGGATTATATGAGTGGTTAGTCATGCCTTTTGGGTTAACTAATGCACCTAGTACTTTCATGAGATTAATGAACGAAGTTTTACGTGCTTTCATTGGACGATTTGTGGTAGTATATTTTGATGATATACTGATTTATAGCAAATCTTTGGACGAACATTTCGAACATTTACGTGCTGTTTTTATTGCTCTACGTGATGCACTTTTGTTTGGTAACCTTGGGAAGTGCACCTTTTGCACCGACCGAGTATCTTTTCTTGGCTATGTTGTTACTCCACAGGGAATTGAAGTTGACAAAGCCAAGATTGAAGCTATTGAGAGTTGGCCGCAGCCCAAAATGGTCACACAAGTGAGGAGTTTTCTTGGCCTCGCTGGATTCTATAGGCGTTTTGTGAGAGATTTCAGCACCATTGCTGCACCTCTCAACGAGCTTACAAAGAAGGATGTGCCTTTTATTTGGGGTACCGCATAGGAAGAAGCCTTCACAATATTGAAAGATAAGTTGACACATGCTCCTTTACTCCAACTTCCTGATTTTAGTAAGACTTTTGAGCTTGAATGTGATGCAAGTGGAATTGGATTAGGAGGTGTGTTATCACAAGATGGAAAACCTGTTGCATACTTTTCTGGAAAAAATGAGTGGGCCTAGTCTGAATTATTCTACTTATGATAAAGAATTATATGCTCTTGTTCGGACTTTAGAAACATGGCAACATTATTTGTGGCCCAAAGAATTTGTTATACATTCTGATCATGAATCTTTGAAACATATTAAAAGTCAAGCTAAACTGAATCGTAGACATGCTAAATGGGTTGAATTCATTGAGACTTTCCCTTATGTCATTAAACACAAGAAGGGTAAAGAAAATGTTATTGCTGATGCATTGTCTCGTCGCTATACTATGCTTTCACAACCTGACTTCAAAATATTTGGTTTGGAGACCATCAAAGATCAATATGTGCATGATGCTGATTTTAAAGATGTATTGTAGAATTGTAAAGAAGGAAGAACATGGAACAAGTTTGTCGTTAATGATGGATTTGTGTTCCGTGCTAACAAGCTATGCATTCCAGCTAGCTCCGTTCGTCTTTTGTTGTTGCAGGAGGCGCATGGAGGACGACTAATGGGACACTTTGGCATGAAGAAGATGGAGAACGTACTCGCTACATATTTCTTTTGGCCAAAGATGAGATGGGATGTTGAGCGTTTTATTGCTCGCTGCACTACATGTCAAAAAGCTAAGTCACGACTCAATCCTCATGGTTTATATATGCCTTTGCCTGTACCTAGTGTTCCTTGGGAGGATATATCTATGGACTTTGTTTTAGGTTTACCTAGAACAAAGAAGGGGAGGGATAGCATATTTGTTGTCGTGGATAGATTCTCGAAAATGGCACACTTTATACCATGTCATAAAAGCGATGATGCTGTTAATGTTGCTGATTTGTTCTTTCGTGAAATTATTCGCTTGCATGGTGTGCCAAATACTATCGTTTCAGATCGTGATACTAAATTTCTTAGCCACTTTTGGAGATGTTTATGGGCTAAGTTGGGGACTAAACTGCTTTTTAGTACTACTTGTCACCCCCAAACTGATGACAAACTGAAGTAGTCAATAGAACATTGTCTACTATGTTTAGGGCTGTTTTGAAGAATAATAAGAAAATGTGGGAGGAATGCTTGCCTCATATTGAATTTGCTTATAATCATTCATTGCATTCTACTACTAAGATGTGCCCTTTTGAAGTTGTGTATGGTTTCCTACCTCGTGCACCTATTGATTTGTTGCCTCTTCCATCTTCGAAGAAGGTTAATTTTGATGCTAAACAACGTGCTGAATTGATTTTAAAAATGCATGAGTTAACTAAGGAAAACATTGAGCGTATGAATGCTAAATATAAACTTGCTGGAGATAAGGGTAGAAAACATGCTGTGTTTGCACCTGGAGATCTTGTTTGGTTACATTTGCGTAAGGACAGATTTCCTGATTTACACAAATCAAAGCTAATGCCACGTGCTGATGGTCCCTTTAAGGTGTTGGAGAAAATAAATGATAATGCATATAAACTTGAGCTGCATGCAGATTTGGGTTTAGTCCCACTTTTAACATTTGCAGATTTGAAGCCTTATTTGGGTGAGGAAGATGAACTTCCCTCGAGGACGACTTTCTTTCAAGAAGGGGAGGATGATGAGGACATCAATACCATTGTTAGACCCACAGCCCCTGCTGCTATATATACTGGACCAATTACTAGAGCTCGCGCACGCCAACTAAATTACCAGGTACTTTTGTTTCTTGGTAATGATTCTAATGTTCATGAGAATATGATGCTGCCTAAATTGGATACATTTTTTTTGCTTACAAATGAAGGGCCTAGCTTGGAGAAGTGATGAGGACATCAATACCATTGTTACACCCACAGCCCCTGCTGCTATACATACTGGACCAATTACTAGAGCTCGCGCACGCCAACTAAATTACCAGGTACTTTTGTTTCTTGGTAATGATTCTAATGTTCATGAGAAATGATGCTGCCTAAATTGGATACATTTGTTTTGCTTACAAATGAAGGGCCTAGCTTGGAGAAGGATGAACATTGGAGCACGAACAAGCATGGAGATGATGGCATGCACAAGGGGAACAAGAACAGAGTTACAAGTGATGATTGCAGGACTTTGAAGCCACCATAATGGGTGCATGAAGCCTTGGACGAAATATACAAGATGCCAATTCATAAATTTCGTCCCGAGGCTATTCTAGGTGCTGCGTCACCTTAGTATTGGGCCAGGCCCATGTAATTTCGAAATACATAAGTATATGCTATTTTTAGAGTCCGTATGTGTGGGGAAACAAGAGATAGGGTTGATTTCGGACCCCTCCACCAAGGGCCACGAAATTCCCCCCCTCTTCCTCCATATATACAACCCTTAGGGCATCGTTTAGACTTTGGGTTTTGTTTAGATTAAAGTTCACCATAGCTGCAACTTCGCGTACTTCGTTTGTGTTCAACGACCAGACAAAGACATCACAGAACCCCACCTTGATCAATAAAGCTTTCCTCTTATATTCGCAATATCCAGATTGCAATCTTAGTTTCTTACTTGTTCTTCATTTGCCTGCAGGAAACAGACCTTCGTGGTCTGGTTGATCGTGCTCCGGCGTGGTCAATAACCTCTCGGAGTTGGTTTAGCGATTGCCAAGGCGCAACGTCCTCGCACGTTCGTAGTCGGATCGTCAAAGTCGACTTCCTCCAAAACGATAGCCACCATCTCATCGAAAGACGGGACACCTTTGCCTCTATCAAGTGGTATCAGATTTCCAGGTTGCTCGGTGAGATTTTATAGTTTTTCGTAGTTTAGATCGAGTTTGTTCTTCATACCTATAGTCCACGAAAAAGCCAAAAAAAATTAGGGTTAGTTCATCCCATCCGAACCAATCTGAGCCTTTGCATAATCTTTTCTGTATTTGCTTTGTTGAATTTGCGGTTGCATCGTCGTGTCAAGTTGCTGGTCTTAGCGTCTAGTCCTTTAGAGTTTCGAGTTCTGTTCACAGGCTGTCACGTCGCCGCTGCCATATATTACCACCGCATCATCATCGTCGATGCTGCCATATACCACCACCACATATTCACCGCCAATCCGAGTCCATATACGCCACCACATATCCGCCGCCAACGCCAATCCGAGTCCACCTGCAACATATATCCGCCACCAGTCCGAGTTCCACCAGATTCATCTCCGCCACCAGTCCGAGTTCCACCAGTTTCATCTCCGCCACCAGTCCTATTCCGAGTCCAGTATTTTGTTACTCTGTTTTGGATTTCCAGATCATGCTATACCCCAAGTCGTGACAGAGAAGGACTCCCCAACTTCCGTGCTACCCGCAGTAGAGAAATAGTTCCAAACTCAAAAAAAAACTAAGTCTGGAAAATTCTGGCTAGGCGGTTTTTAGACCATTTGTAGACTTTTTCAAAAAAAAATTGTTGCGGAGCAAAAAAAAGGAAAAAAAGAGAAAAAAATTTAGAGTGTGCTCCTCCCTTGTTTACGTGCCACGCCTTGATTTTGTTGGTGTTCTAGGCTCGCGTCTCTAGCACAGTCTAGCCTTGGACCAGCACAGTACCGTCGTTGAGCGTTTATTCAACTTTGCATCTCTGAATTGATTATTGCTGACCCTTTTTTGCTACCATATTATAAGCCTTCCCAGCTCCACATACATCTACATCGTGCATTTGACTCTCCCTAGTAATCGCTCTATCCAAGCTTTGAGAGTTTTGACTACAACGGTTGCCGATCACCGCCTGCTGCTGGGTAAGAACTGGTAAGAATTTGAGTTTTGCTTGGTGGATTTGTGACACCCACCATCACCTCTTGTTAGTAGTCTGTAGGATCATATTCTTGTGTGTTTCTATTGCTGCTAACCATGCCAGGATCACAAGCCGATGAGACTGACTGGGAGAACATGACGAATAAGGAGTTGCATGATAAATTTCAGCAAATGATGAGTGGACAGGTGCAAGATGTGCTAAACAGATTTGAAGAGGCCATGGAGAAGATAGATGGCATGGATAAGACGTTCGAAACAAAGCACGATAACAAGTTTAATGAATTGCTCGCGCATCTTCCACCACCACCAACCGCTGCACCTAACGCACCTCTACAACAACAACAACAACAACAACAACAACAACAACAACGACTACCTCCACGTCGCGAAACAACCCTCCGCCGAGCGAGCCGTGTCCCTCTTGCGTTTGGCCAAACTGTTGGTGCTGCTGTTGATACTTCTGTGGCTCCTGCTGCTGATGCGGAGGAGGATGATTATGTGGGAGATTACGAGGATGAGGTTGATCAAAATCAGAACTACGTGCAACCACCTGCACCACAACCACCAGGTCGTCCACATGCAAATAATCACAATGGTAGGGCTCTCCCTCAGGTACGAGATCATGACCATCTTCCTAAACTGAAATTGAATATTCCACCATTTGAGGGTAGATATGTTCCTGATATATACCTTACTTGGGAGTTAGAAACTGAACAACGATTTACATGTTTACAATATCCTGAGGAGAGACGGGTTGCCGCTGCTATTTGTGCTTTCACTAGTTTTGCAAGTGTATGGTGGTCTGAACATTGTAGATTATATCCTATTCCAACTACTTGGGCTGCTTTGAAAACTGCTATGCGTACTCGTTGGGTTCCACCGTATTATCAACGTGAATTGCTTCAAAAATTGCAGCGCTTAAGACAAGGGAAAAATTCTGTAGAAGAATATTATCAGGAATTACAAACTGGCATGATTAGATGTGGTATTGTTGAGGAGAATGAAGCTATGCTTGCATGTTTTATGGGTGGATTAAATAGAGAGATTCAAACCATTCTAGAGTATAAGGAGTATACTAATATCACTCGTTTATTCCATCTTGCTTGTAAAGCTGAACGTGAAGTGCAGGATCGACAAGCATTGGCGCGAACTAACTTTTCTGCAGGCCGACCTTCATCATGGACACCGCGCGCATCTTCTACTTCAACTGCACCAGCACCTCCATCAGGTGCCACCTCCAGCCATGATACAAGAAAGTAGGCACAACCACCATTATCTTCGAAGAGCGCACCTACCGGGCCTCCACAGAGTTCTTCTTCTTCCATGGCATCAATAGGGCACACAAGTGATATTATTTGTCGTCGTTGTAAGGGAAGAGGTCATTATGCGAGAGAATGCAAATCTCAGCGTGTGATGATTGCTACTGAGGATGGTGGGTATGAGTCCGCTAGTGACTATGATGAGGAGACTTTGGCTCTTATTACACGTGAAGAACATGGCGGAGATGATTCTGATCATGAGACGCCATACATGGCTCCTGAAGACGCTGACATGTATGAATGTTTAGTTGCTCAACGTGTTTTGAGTGTGCAGGTCACACAAGCTGAGAAAAATCAGAGGCACAATTTGTTCCATACAAAGGGAGTTGTGAAGGAACGTTCTGTGCGCGTCATCATAGACGGAGGGAGCTGCAACAACTTGGCTAGCATGGAGATGGTGGTGAAGCTATCTCTCACCACAAGACCACATCCACATCCTTACTATATCCAATGGTTCAACAACAGCGGCAAGGTTAAGGTAACACATACTGTTCGTGTGCATTTTAGTATCTCTACATATGTTGATTATGTTGATTGTGATGTGGTACCTATGCAAGCATGTTCCTTATTACTTGGCCGACCATGGCAATTTGATAAAAATTCTGTACACCATGGTAGAAACAATCAATATACTCTTGTTCATAAGGATAAAAATATTACTTTGCTTCCTATGACTCCTGATTCCATTTTGAAAGATGATATTAATAGAGCTAATAAAGCAAAACAGGAGAAAAATAAGAGTGAAAATCAGATTGTGGCAAAATAATTTGAGCAACAAATGAAGCCTAATAGTAAACCATCTAGTGTTGCTTCTGAAATTAAATTGAAAAGTGCATGTTTACTTGCCACTAAATCTGATATTGATGAGCTAGATTTCAGCAAATCTGTTTGCTATGCTTTTGTGTGCAAAGAGGCATTATTTTCATTCGAGGACGTGCCTTCCTCTTTGCTTCCTGCTGTCACTAACATTTTGCAGGAGTTCGCTGACGTCTTTCCACAAGACGTGCCACCGGGATTACCTCCCATTCGAGGGATTGAGCATCAGATTGACTTAATTCCCGGTGCATCATTACCCAACCGTGCACCATACCGTACCAATCCAGAGGAGACGAAGGAGATTATGCGTCAAGTACAGGAGCTGCTCGACAAAGGTTATATACGCGAATCCCTTAGTCCTTGTGTTGTTCCTATTATTCTAGTGCCGAAAAAGGATGTTACATCACATATGTGTGTTGATTGTAGAGGCATTAATAATATTACTATTCGTTATCGTCATCCTATTCCTAGGCTAGATGATATGCTTGATGAATTGAGTGGCTCGACAATATTCTCCAAAGTTGATTTGTGTAGTGGATACCATCAAATTCGTATGAAATTGGGAGATGAATGGAAAACAACATTTAAAACTAAGTTTGGATTATATGAGTGGTTAGTCATGCCTTTTGGGTTAACTAATGCACCTAGTACTTTCATGAGATTAATGAACGAAGTTTTACGTGCTTTCATTGGACGATTTGTGGTAGTTTACTTTGATGACATATTGATTTATAGAAGATCTTTGGAAGAACATTTGGAACATTTACGTGTTGTTTTTATTGCTCTACGTGATGCACGTTTGTTTGGTAACCTTGGGAAGTGCACCTTTTGCACCGACCGAGTATCTTTTCTTGGCTATGTTGTTACTCCACAGGGAATTGAAGTTGACAAAGCCAAGATTGAAGCTATTGAGAGTTGGCCGCAGCCCAAAATGGTCACACAAGTGAGGAGTTTTCTTGGCCTCGCTGGATTCTATAGGCGTTTTGTGAGAGATTTCAGCACCATTGCTGCACCTCTCAACGAGCTTACAAAGAAGGATGTGCCTTTTATTTGGGGTACCGCATAGGAAGAAGCCTTCACAATATTGAAAGATAAGTTGACACATGCTCCTTTACTCCAACTTCCTGATTTTAGTAAGACTTTTGAGCTTGAATGTGATGCTAGTGGAATTGGATTAGGAGGTGTGTTATCACAAGATGGAAAACCTGTTGCATACTTTTCTGGAAAAAATGAGTGGGCCTAGTCTGAATTATTCTACTTATGATAAAGAATTATATGCTCTTGTTCGGACTTTAGAAACATGGCAACATTATTTGTGGCCCAAAGAATTTGTTATACATTCTGATCATGAATCTTTGAAACATATTAAAAGTCAAGCTAAACTGAATCGTAGACATGCTAAATGGGTTGAATTCATTGAGACTTTCCCTTATGTCATTAAACACAAGAAGGGTAAAGAAAATGTTATTGCTGATGCATTGTCTCGTCGCTATACTATGCTTTCACAACCTGACTTCAAAATATTTGGTTTGGAGACCATCAAAGATCAATATGTGCATGATGCTGATTTTAAAGATGTATTGTAGAATTGTAAAGAAGGAAGAACATGGAACAAGTTTGTCGTTAATGATGGATTTGTGTTCCGTGCTAACAAGCTATGCATTCCAGCTAGCTCCGTTCGTCTTTTGTTGTTGCAGGAGGCGCATGGAGGACAACTAATGGGACACTTTGGCATGAAGAAGATGGAGAACGTACTCGCTACATATTTCTTTTGGCCAAAGATGAGATGGGATGTTGAGCGTTTTATTGCTCGCTGCACTACATGTCAAAAAGCTAAGTCACGACTCAATCCTCATGGTTTATATATGCCTTTGCCTGTACCTAGTGTTCCTTGGGAGGATATATCTATGGACTTTGTTTTAGGTTTACCTAGAACAAAGAAGGGGAGGGATAGCATATTTGTTGTCGTGGATAGATTCTCGAAAATGGCACACTTTATACCATGTCATAAAAGCGATGATGCTGTTAATGTTGCTGATTTGTTCTTTCGTGAAATTATTCGCTTGCATGGTGTGCCAAATACTATCGTTTCAGATCGTGATACTAAATTTCTTAGCCACTTTTGGAGATGTTTATGGGCTAAGTTGGGGACTAAACTGCTTTTTAGTACTACTTGTCACCCCCAAACTCATGGACAAACTGAAGTAGTCAATAGAACATTGTCTACTATGCTTAGGGCTGTTTTGAAGAATAATAAGAAAATGTGGGAGGAATGCTTGCCTCATATTGAATTTGCTTATAATCGTTCATTGCATTCTACTACTAAGATGTGCCCTTTTCAAGTTGTGTATGGTTTCCTACCTCGTGCACCTATTGATTTGTTGCCTCTTCCATCTTCGGAGAAGGTTAATTTTGATGCTAAACAACGTCCTGAATTGATTTTAAAAATGCATGAGTTAACTAAGGAAAACATTGAGCGTATGAATGCTAAATATAAACTTGCTGGACATAAGGGTAGAAAACATGTTGTGTTTGCACCTGGAGATCTTGTTTGGTTACATTTGCGTAAGGATAGATTTCCTCATTTGCGCAAATCAAAGCTAATGCCACGTGCTGATGGTCCCTTTAAGGTGTTGGAGAAAATAAATGATAATGCATATAAACTTGAGCTGCCTGCAGATTTTGGGGTTAGTCCCACTTTTAACATTTGCAGATTTGAAGCCTTATTTGGGTGAGGAAGATGAACTTCCATCGAGGACGACTTCATTTCAAGAAGAGGAGGATGATGAGGACATCAGTACCATTGTTACACCCACAGTCCCTGCTGCTATGCATACTGGACCAATTACTAGAGCTCGCGCACGCCAACTAAATTACCAGGTACTTTCGTTTCTTGGTAATGATTCTAATGTTCATGAGAATATGATGCTGCCTAAATTGGATACATTTGTTTTGCTTACAAATGAAGGGCCTAGCTTGGAGAAGGATGAACATTGGAGCAAGAACAAGCATGAAGATGATGGCATGCGCAAGGGGAACAAGAACGGAGTTACAAGTGATGATTTCAGGACTTTGAAGCCACCATAACGAGTGCATGAAGCCTTGGACGAAATATACAAGATGCCACTTCATAAAGTTCGTCCCGAGGCTATTCTAGGTGCTGCGTCACCTTATTATTGGGCCAGGCCCATGTAATTTCAAAATACATAAGTATATGCTATTTTGAGAGTCGTATGTGTGGGGAAACAAGAGATATGGTTGATTTCGGACCCCTCCACCAAGGGACACGAAATTCCCCCCCTCTTCCTCCATATATACAGCCCTTAGGGCATCGTTTAGACTTTGGGTTTTGTTTAGATTAAAGTTCGCCATAGTTGCAACTTTGCGTACTTCGTTTGTGTTCAACGACCAGACAAAGGCGTCATAGAACCCCACCTTGATCAATAAAGCTTTCCTCTTATATTCGCAATATCCATATTGCAATATTAGTTTCTTGCTTGTTCTTTGTTTGCCTGCAGGAAATAGACCTTCGTGGTCAGGTTGATCGTGCTCCGGCGTGGTCAATAACCTCTCATAGTTGGTTTAGCGATTGCTAAGGCGCAACGTCCTCGCACGTTCGTAGTCGGATCGTCAAAGTTGACTTCCTCCAAAACGATAGCCACCATCTCATTGAAAGACGGGACACCTTTGCCTCTATCAAGAAGGATGAATATTGGAGCAAGAACACGCATGGAGTTGATGGCATGCGCAAGGGGATCAAGAACGGAGTTACAAGTGATAATTTCAGGACTTTGAAGCCACCATAAGGAATGCATGAAGGCTTGGACGAAATATACAAGATGCCACTTCATAAATTTTGTCTAGAGGCTATTCTAGGTGCTGCGTCACCTTATTATTGGGCCAGGCCCATGTGTTTTCGAAATACTTAAGTATAGGATGTTTTTAGAGTCCGTATGTGTGGGGAAACAAGAGTTAGGGTTGGTTTCGGACCCCTCCTCCAAGGGCCATGAAATCCCCCCCCTTCCTCCATATATACAGCCCTTAGGGCGTCGTTTAGACTTTGAGTTTTGTTTAGATTAAAAGTTCACCATAGCTGCAACTTCGCGTACTTCGTTTGTGTTCAACGACCAGACCAAGGCGTCACAGAACCCCACCTTCATTAATAAAGCTTTCCACTTTTATTCGCAATATCCAGATTGCAATCTCAGTTTCTTGCTTGTTCTTCATTTGCTCGCAGGAAATAGACCCTCGTGGTCAGGTTGATCGTGCTCCAGCATGGTCAATAACCCCTCGGAAGTTGGTTTAGCGATTGCTAAGGCGCGACGTCTTCACACTTTTGTAGTCGGATCGTCGAAGTCGACTCCCACAGAAATAGATTGCTATCTCATCGAAACATCGGGACACCTTTGCCCCTATCAATGGTAAGGCGAAAGGTCTTTGACGTTGAAGATGTCGCTCACGTTGTACTTGTTGCTTGGTAGGTCGATCTTGTAAGCGTTGTTGTTGTAGTGTGCTAGCACCTTGAAGGGTCCATCGGCTCGAGGAAGAAGTTTGGACTTGCGTTCATTGGGGAAGCGGTCCTTGTGAAGGTGTAGCCACACGAGATCGCCTATGTTGAAGATCATGGGTTGCTTGTTGACGTTGAGCTTGGTCGCTAGTCGCTGTACTTGGCGCTCGATGGTCTGCCTTGTATCCTCATGCATCTTCTTGATGTAGCTTGCTCGTGCAGTCGCATCCATGTTGGTGCGCTCTTGTAGAGGAAGAGGTAGAATGTCCAATGGTGACAAGAGGTTGAAGCCGTAGACGACCTCGAAGGGGGACTTGCCGGTGGTCGAATGTCTTGCACGGTTGTAGGCGTACTCGGCGATGGGTAGACATGCTTCCCACTCCTTGACGTTCTTCTTGATCAACACGCAAAGTAGAGTGTAGAGAGTCCGGTTCGTCACCTCCGTTTGGCCATCAGTTTGAGGATGGTATGCGGATGAGAACAAGAGCTTGATTCCGAGCTTGGCGCATAGGGTCTTCCAAAAGTAACTCAAGAACTTGACGTCATGATCGAAGACAATTGTCTTTGGTACTCCATGTAGTCGCAAGATTTCCCTACAAAAGAGATTTGCAACGTGTGAAGCATCGTCTATCTTTTTGCAAGGAATGAAATGTGCCATCTTAGAAAATCGGTCCACAACAACAAACACAAAATCTTTTCATTTTGGGTTCTAGGCAAACCAAGTACAAAATCCATGCTAATGTCTTCCCAAGGTTGATAAGGAATAGGAAGTGATAGAGGCGAGGGTCCCGATCTTTCAATGAGATGATAACTATCGATTTAGTGGAGTCAACTTTGACGTCCGACTACAAACGTGCACGACGTTGCGCCTTAGCAATCGCTAAACCAATCTCCTGAGGTTACTGATGATGCCGGAAGCACGATCAGCCTGACCACGAAGGTCTATTCCTGCAAGCAATCAAAGAACAAGCAAGAATATGATAAAGCAATCTGAATATTATGAATATAGATGAAGTATTGATAATGGTGGGGATCCGAAAGTGGTCTTGGTCTGGTCATTGGACACAAACGAAGTACACGAAGTTGCGTTGGCTAACTTTTAACTAAACAAATCCCAAGCAAAAAGCAGCTAGATGGATCTACTTATCTAGGAGCAAGGGGTGGTGGCCAAGGAGGTGGTAGAACGTCCCAAGGCAGCCTAAAACCAACCCTAGGCCGTACAAGGCTCATGGGCCCAAGTGGAAGTGATGCAACACCTTTGGACTTGTTGTTTGACTCGGATTCTGCTGCAGCGTCTGATTGTTTCGTTGATATCTCAACGCCCCGGACGAATTTGAAGGTGAGTCCAATTGGACTGGAAAGAGAACGAAATCTCCTTTCCAACAAAAAAAGAATCACCCAATTCGGAGTCCGTATGAAAAAGTTGTTGGCGTTTTGAGTTAGGGATGTCTGTGCAGTCCGAATTTGAATCCAGAACGTGAGAGACTTGGACTCTATCTTCTCTTGGCCCAAAAATGACGTGAGAGGACTTTTTGAATAGAACCTAAACTTCTCTTTTTCTCTTATCTTCATATGTGGATTGTACAAATGTCCCATACACCTGCAATTAGACAAAACACAAAAGTGTGTGAAATATTTTTGTTCTGGATAACATAAATAAATTATTGAATAGTTTGCACTACAAATTACCTGACAAATATTCATGTATGCAATATTTTTAGTTGTATCCAAGGTAGTCATGTCCTCATCATCCTCCCCTTCTTGAAAACAAAGCCGTCTTTGGCGTTGCTTAATCTGAAATGTGGCTAACAAAACAGACAAGGTGTACATGTTGTATATGTATATGTCATTCATTTTTACTTTTCCCTCAATTTTTGCACATATGACACATGTATATACGAGGAACCTTCATAGATTATAAAATATAAAGCCAAAATATTATCATAAGTAGAATGCATGTAAATATTGCAACTCAGTTTGCACATATAAGTGAAGCTCTTATTCATACTAAAAGATTGACAATATTCATCATTAAACCATCCCAACATTGGTGAATAAACCTTACGTGCATCAAAATTACATGCTACAACATGCTTAAATAAGAAAACATGCAATAAGTCATTTGACACAGAATGATCACCAAGATTAGAGGTCATATCAAAATGATTAAACATTGGCACAATTATTTTAAAATGTATTTGATCCAAATCTGATTTATTTCCTGATTCACATGGTTCTTTGACATCAACAGTTAATTCAATGGGCGCACTCAAAATTGTTGGTACTTCAGTTGTTTGATCACATGATGCATTCATGATAGTAACATGATTCTCTAAATTAGGTGGCGTGCTCAAATCAACAGGTAACTCAACACATGATGTATTCATGTTAACCAGGCATGCATCATTCTCACATGAAAATGGGAAATACGTACCTTTGTCATTACCTCTTATGATCAACTCAGATGGTGTAGGCACCCTCAATGGTGATGTGTCACATGGTGAAGATGACGTAGTCCTCGCAACAATGGATGTGGTTGTCATAGTATGCCTAGTAGTTGAAGAAACATCTGTATCAACAGTTGGAATGTGCACCTTGCGCTTGTTCTCCTTGTGGGCAACTCGTCGTTTTATTTCCTGTTCAGCTTTACAAGCAAGACAAAACAAATTGTCCATAGGATAACACTCTTCATGAATTAGTATCTCCTGAATATCATGGTTTAATCCTCCCCAAAATCTATCCATAAAATCTTCTTCACTTTCTTCTAAAAATAAGTGCAACAAGGTAGTTTGTAAATCATTATAATATTTTGTTACAGTGTCACTATCTTGTTTTAAATGTTCTAGTTTTTTAATCATGCCATGAGTATAATAAACATTGACGAATCTATCTCTCATGACATGTTTTAAACCATCCCAAGTCGTAGGTATATAATCATGGTTTAACCGACAATATTCACTCCAACAAACTAAAGCGAAGCTACTGAAAGTACTAACCGCAACTTGAAATTTTCCATGCTCATCAAAAGTGTGGGAAGCAAATATAGCATTTATTTCGTACTCCCATTCAATATATAAATCAGGCCTAAAACGACCAGTAAATGGTGGCATGGAAACATTAACCTCATGTGCATTCTGATGTTGTTGCTCCTCTTGTGACGGTTGTTGTATTTTCTTAGGTGATGGCAAATCTCCCACGATCGATGAAGCCCAAGAACTAACAACTCCGAAACCTTCCATAGTTAGTAGAAAACAAGAAACAAAATCCGAGAATAATGTTCCTATAAACTATTAGGATGTGGTGGTAAAACGCTCACAGTATAGCAAATATCAATATCTTACAAGTTCTTACCATGCAGCAGGTGGTGACAGGCAACCAGTGGTGTCAAATAACTCTGAAGATTGTGTAAAGCGATTGCCAGGGGAACGTACGTATACACGGTGTAAAAAAGTGTGGAGCTGGGTTGGCTATATATGGTAGCAAAAAATTAGCAATAATCAATTCGAAGATGCAATGTTGAATAAACGCTCAACGACGGTACTGTGCTGGTCCTATGTTAGACCGGACTAGAGACGCGAGCCTAGAACACTAATGAGGTCACAACGTAGCACAACTAGCATCAATGAAGGATAGTAAGTAGCTCTGTACAGCAAGATATAAGTGAAGATCACAACGACAGTAAAGATAATGATGAAAAACAACTGCCAAGGAGGATATAAAACAACTCTCTCTCCAACTTTCCTCTTGAAAAGTTTGAGACAATTTTCTGATAACCTTTTTCAAAGAATGCTACTAACTCAAGCTTTCCAATGCAAAAAGAATCACTCAATTTCGAATTGATATGAAGAGTCAAAGAATTCTGAAACTAGCCTGAAAAACTGAAACAAACTGTATGCGCGAACTTCGGAGGGAAAAAAGACCTATTTAGAAGCTGATTTTGAGGTGCCAAATATTGAAATTGCTTCTACAACTATTTAGATGCGGCTCGTCACTAGCTTTCATTTGAGTACTCGCGGAGCCAAAACGGACTTTGTATGAGGAAGTTATGCTTGTTTTACTGAACAGTGCGCAAAATAAATTCCAATCCGAATTCAACTACGAGATTGAGTCTAAATAGATCCGAATTTTGTTTTTTTCTCTTTTTTTCCTCGCACTTTTTTTCTTTTTCTGACTCTCCTTTTTTTCTGACTTTTATTTTTACTTTTTTCTCTTTTTTTCTCTTTCTTCTTTTTTCTCTCTCTCTCTTTCCAAAACAAACTAGATAAGATGCAGATTGGATCAAGCGAAGATGTGAATGATCTCAACTATGATTATTAGGATGAACAGTGCGTAGCACGTGGTGGAAATTGACGGACGGGATGGTGGACAGCGGAAGGGATAATGATGCAGCGGCGGAGTGACTAATATGAACAGAACTCGAAACTCTAAAGGAATTAGACACTAAGACCAGCATGATGCAGGGTAGAACCCTAGGAGGGACCTTTTCACACTTGGAGGGGAAAAAAGGAGAGAAACCACAAGAACCACAAGAACACAAAGATGAACACAAAGAGGCAATCACTCCAACAATTCCCGATTACACATCCACTAGGGTAATAACACAAGATCCACAAGTCACAAACACAATCAAAGGAAAGATACAATGGCAAAGTTCATCCCAAATCCAAAGGAAGAGGGGTCTTGAAATCCTCAAGGATTCTTCCCTATGGGGTCTTGATCCTCAAAGAGGGAAGGTAATGGAGCAAAGCTCACCAAGATCTCATCTAATACTTTGCTTACCCTAAACATGGTCCTAGGTACGGAATATATAGCCTTGGGGTCGAAGGAGAAGAAGGGGAGCCGAAGATGCAATCTCAGCCGGCCATCCTGGGAGGCCCGTGCACACGGGGTAAGTTGGGCCCGTGCGCACGGGGGTCCCGTGGGCACATTACAGGCCCATGCACACAGGGTGCTTCAGCGCCAGCTTCTTGTGTAGTCCGTGGGCACGGGGGCTCGGGGGCCCATGCGCACGAGGTCACCTGGGACTTCCTGTATTGCTGCTGCTGCACTCCGTCTTGATTCGTACGGCCTTGGGGTGGTCCTCCTTCTTGGGGATGCTCCAGAGCTCCTTGGTGGTGTTCCTCTTCATACCTAAGGAGGCATAGCATATTTTGGTGAGGTAGTAGACATGTTCCATTTGTGTCCACATGCAAGTCTAGTAGGAAGGAGTTCACCTCGGTTTCCAAAGCACGTGCTCTAGCTCTTGTCATGGGTCCTCGTGGGGTTGGATGTGTCGATGTAGAGTCCATGGGGATGATGGAAGGATGCTCCGCATCATCTCCCCTCCCTTGGGAAGGATCTGACCTCGGATCAAAATCTTCATCACCATGGAAAGGCGAGAGATCTTTGACGTTGAAGATGTCGCTCATGTTGTACTTGTCTCATGGGAGTTCAATCTTGTAGGTGTTGTCGTTGTAGCGCGCTAGCACCTTGAATGGGCCATCGGCTAGAGGTAGTAGTTTGGACTTGCGTTCATTGGGGAAGCGGTCCTTGCGAAGGTGTAGCCACACGAGATCACCTATGTTCAAGATCATTGGTTGTTTGTTGACGTTGAGCTTGGTTGCTAGTCAATGTACTTGGCGCTCGATGATGGTCTTTGTATCTTCATGCATCTTCTTGATGTAGCTTTCTCGTGCACTCGCATCCATGTTGGTGCGCTCTTGTAGAGGGAGAGGTAGAATGTCCAATGGGGACAACGGGTTGAAGCCGTAGACGACCTCGAAGGGGGACTTGCTGGTAGTCGAATGTCTTGCACGGTTGTAGGCGTACTCGGCGATGGGTAGACATGCCTCCCACTCCTTGATGTTCTTCTTGATCAACACGCGAAGTAGAGTGGATAGTGTCCGGTTCGTCACCTCTGTTTGGCCGTCGGTTTGAGGATGGTATGCGGATGAGAACAAGAGCTTGATTCCGAGCTTGGCGCATAGAGTCTTCCAAAAGTAACTCAAGAACTTGACGTCGCGGTCGGAGACAATTGTCTTTGGTACTCCATGGAGGCGCAAGATTTCCCAACAAAAGAGATTTGCAACGTGTGAAGCATCGTCTATCTTGTTGCACGGAATGAAATGTGCCATCTTAGAAAATCGGTCCACAACAACAAACACGGAATCCTTGCCATTTTGAGTTCTAGGCAAACCAAGTACAAAATCCATACTAATGTCTTCCCAAGGTTGATAAGGAATAGGAAGAGGCATGTAAAGACCATGAGATTGAGCTTTAGACTTAGCTTTGCGACATGTAGAGCATCGGGTGGTGAAGCGTGAGACGTCACGGAACATCTTGGGCCAAAAGTAGTTCTTGGAGAGCGTGGCAAAAGTCTTGTCGCGTCCAAAGTGTCCCATGAGTCCGCCTCCATGAGCCTCTTGCAAAAGGAGCAAACGAAGAGAAGACTCGGGAATGCATAGTTTGTTAGCTCTCATAAGATAATCATCCTTGATCTAATATTGTTCCCAAGATGTATGCGTCAAACATTTAGCATAATGAGGTGCAAAAGATGGATCATTAGCATACAAGTCTTTTATGTGCTCAAAGCCAATAACATTCAACTCAAGTTTAGTGACAAGCGTGCATATGCGTGAAAGTGCATCGGCAACTACAATTTCCTGACCCTTAATGTACTTGATCACATATGGGAAAGATTCAATAGATTCACTCCATTTGGCATGACACTTGTTCAACTTAGTTTGACCTTTTAAGTATTTAAGTGTTTCATGATCGGTATGTATGACAAACTCATGAGGTCTAAGATAATGTTCCCAAACATGTAGGACACGCACTAAAGCATACAATTCTTTGTCATAGATGGGATAGTTAAGTTGAGCACTGGAGAGTTTTTCACTAAAATATGCAATTGCTCGTTTTTCTTGCATCAAAACTCCGCCAATTCCGGTACCACTTGCATCACAATGAACCTCAAAAGTTTTGTCAAAGTTGGGCAAAGCAAGAATCAGAGCATGAGTAAGCAAAGATTTGAGCTCATCAAAAGCGGTTGATTGCAAAGATCCCCAAACAAAAGGAGCATTCTTCTTACTCAAAGCATGCAAAGGGGCGGCGATAGTGCTAAAGTTTTTCACAAAGCGATGATAAAAACCCGCAAGACCAAGAAAACTTCGCACTTGTTGCAAATTGGTGGGTTGGGGCCAAGTTTTAATTGCTTCAATTTTAGTTTCATCAACATGGACACCCTTGGAAGAGACAACGAAACCCAAGAAAACCACTTTGTCAACACCAAATGTGCACTTTTTCATGTTGGCATAAAGACTTTCCTTGCGAAGTGTTTGCAAAACAACCCTAACATGATCAAGATGTTCTTTCATGGTTTTGCTAAACACAAGAATATCATCGAAGTAAACCACAACAAAGACTCCAATATAAGGGCGAAGTACATGATGCATGAGACGCATGAAAGTACCGGGAGCCTCCGATAAACCCATAGGCATGACTAACCACTCATATAAGCCAAATTTTGTTTTGAAAGCAGTTTTCCATTCATCACCTTCTTGTATGCGGATTTGATAATAGCCACTTTTAAGATCAATTTTTTAGAAAAAGTTGGCTCCACTAAGTTCATCAAGCATATCATCTAAGAGAGGAATGGGATGCCTATAGAGAACGGTGATAGCATTTATAGGTCTACAATCGGAACACAAGCGAAATCTTCCATCGAGCTTAGGCACAAGTATAACGGGAACGGCACAAGGGCTTAAGCTTTCACGTACATGACCATTGTCGATTAGTTGTTGTACTTGCCGTTGAATCTCCTTGGTTTCTTTGGGATTGACACGGTATGGAGCTTTGTTTGGAAGTGGCGCTCCGGGAACGAGGTCGATTCGATGCTCAATGCCTCGTAGAGGAGGTAGACCCGGAGGTTGCTCATTGGGGAAAACATCTTGAAATTCCTGCAAAAGAGATTGAAACACCAAAGGTAGCTCGTGAGTGGTGTTAGTTTTTGGTTCTCCATCCTTGCACACAAGGACAAAGTGCATCACACTCGATGGGTTCTCACACACTTCTCTCATCTCACTTTTTGTGGCGAATAGTATGAGGTTTTTCTCTCTAGGCGAAGAGGCGCTCAAGTTTGGCTTGTTGCTCTCACTCATGTTTTGGTGGCTCACTTTCTCACTCTTCTCTCTATGGTGGGTGGCTTGCTTGTCGTCTATCACTTGACTAGGAGAGATAGGTTGTAACACATATTCCTTCCCTTTCATCTTGAAGCTATAGTGATTGGTACGCCCATTGTGGACGACACCACGGTCGAATTGCCATGGTCGACCAAGAAGGAGGTGGCAAACGGTCATTGGGACCACATCACACTCCAAAGTGTCCTCATATGCACCAATTTTGAAGGAGACTTGGACCGTATGCTCAACTCGTATAGTGCCGGAGTCACTTAGCCATTGAACCTTGTAGGGGTGCGGGTGCTTCCTCTTGACCAATTGAAGCTTGGAGCATAGTTCTTTGCTTGCGAAGTTGTGGCAACTACCTCCATCGATGATGACTTTGACGGACCTTCCATTGATATCGGCCTTGGTGTGGAAGATATGGCATCGTTGGTCTTCTTCTTGTTGATGTTGAAGTGTCAAAACCTTGGAGACAACGAGAGCGGGGCTCGTATCTTCATCACAAAAGACTTGATCATCTTCATCCTTGTTCACACGCCGGTGCATGGCCACTTGCTCAATAGCTTCCAGTTCATCTCCACTCATTGAGTCGTAGGTGCCATCGTCGTTGAGGATCATGGTGCGCTTGTTGGTGCATTGGAAGGACTTGTGGCCTCGGCCGCCACATGTGAAGCACTTGATTGAACTTGTCTTGACGGTCTCATCGGTCGGAGTAGAGGAAGAAGCACACGGCTTGTAATTGCTTGTAGTCGAGGGAAGACGACTTGAACTTGACTAAGGTTTCTTGTAGGTTGTCTTGTCGTCGTTGCTTGGAGAAGGCTTGGTTGAAGTAGATGTTGGAGGAGTTGTTGAAGCTTGATTGTTGGAGAAGCCATATGTCTTGGATGAGTACTTGGCGTACTTGAAGTCATCTTGCACTTGACGTTCCTCCTTGGTTTCTTGATGCACGAGCTCGATGAGGTTGGAGTAGGGTTGTAAGTCGGCGATCTTCTTGATGGGAGGATTGAGTCCATTCAAGAATCGTGCCATTGTTTGCTCATCATCTTCCTTGACATTGGTTCGAATCATGGCTATCTCCATTTCCTTGTAGTATTCTTCAACACTCTTTGTTCCTTGCTTGAGGAGTTGTAGCTTCTTGAAGAGATCACGGTTGTAGTAGGTGGGCACAAATCGTGCTCGCATGACATCCTTCATTTGAGCCCAAGTGGTGATTGGAGGGTCACCTCTTGTTTCTCGGCGCTCAAGGACTTGTTCCCACCATATGAGCATGTAGTCTTGGAACTCAAGTGATGCCATTGCGATCTTCTTCTCTTCCTCATAGTTGTGCAAACGAAAGATTTTGTCGACCTTCAATGCCCATGAGAGGTATTCTTCCGGATCATTGCTTCCATTGAACTTGGGCATTGTGAATTTGAGTTTTCCATAGCATTGCTCTTCATCTTGATAGCGGTTGCAATATCGCTCTTGCCTTGGAAAGTCCTCGAATGCTCGTTCCTCATGATGTCGCTCTTGGCGTGGAGGAGGGTCTTGAAGCACTTGTTCCACTTGGTGTCGCTCTTGGCATGGAGGAATTCCATGATCAACTTGCTCTTGTTGAACTTGAGGTTGAGGTGGAGCTTGACGATGCGCGCGTGGTTGGTAGTTCCTCTCTTGGATTTCTTCTCGAAGAGCTTCCTCTTTATTGCGCCGTTCGCGATTGCGGTTGGCGATGGCTTGACTTGATTCTTGAAGAGCACGTTCCGCCTCAAGAGCTTTTGCTTCTCGTTGTTGTTGTTGAAGACGTTGAGCCTCGACGTCTTGTTCCTCTTGGTGTAGACGCGCTCGTTCTTCCTCTTGGTGTAGGCGCGCTCGTTCTTCCTCTTGGTGCCGTAGTCGCTGTCGTTCTTGAGCTTGAGCAAAAGCGACTTGGTTTGATTGAGGACGAGGAACTTGCTCATCGACTTGCTCTTGTGAATGCTTGGCGTGTAGTGGGTTGCGAGATGCATGACGGTCTTAACGCGCGGCTCATCGAAGAATGGTCGATGACGGTGTACTTGAGCCGGAGAAGGTGTCATCGGAGTGTCGACTTGAGTGGCTCCGTCTTGAGTAGGAAGAAGTTGAAGGAGGCCGGTTGACCAACAAAGCACGGATCTCGTCCATTCTTGCATCGTTCTCTTGCTTGTGCGCGTCGAGCTTGTTGTTGAAGTAGTCTCGTGTACGTTGCTCGGAGAGTCGCAAGTCGGTGGCGAGGTTGTCGATGCGGTCATTCATTGCTTGTTGCTCTTGACGGAGCGCCCGTTGTGCACCAAAGAGGTGGCTCTTGGTGACGAATGATGACATGTCGTCATCTTGCTCGATGAAGAGTGGGTTGGTAGAGGAACTTGGCCTATCCATCATAAGAAAGTGGTGGTGAGTAGGAAAATGAGAGAACAAAACCAAAGTTACCTTTTCCGAAGATTGTGGATGCAACAAGTACGATCCCACGTGAAGTTACAATAGGGGAATTGGTACCGGGAATTGTTTCTCACACCTACAAGTAAATGGTCTATGGAGGAGCTTGGTTAGGAAAGGCACAAATAATTCAAGCAAATGTTAGTCAAGATGTTGATAAAGTTGAGAAGATTCACAAATGGCAAATAAGGCAAATAGATCAACCTCCAAGATAACACGAGGAACACACACACGGAAGATAAATGGGATCCGCACAACCAAGGTGTGAGATCGAAGATGTCTAATCACGGGAAAAGCTCTTGTCGTACGGATACTAGAGAGACGCTAGCTCGATTGCACTAATGGGCTAGATACTCTAGTGCACCGACCTAATAGAGAATCCACTCGTCTCACTATCCCAAGTATGCTTATGTATGTGGTGACCAAGATGATGCCTGTATGCTAAGGCTCGATGCTATTTCTTATAAGCTCTTTGCTTCTCTTCTCTTTTGCTTAAAAGCTTTTTTTCTTTTTTTTTCAACTATGCCATGAAGCTTGATATACGAGCCACACAACAAGGTAACAAGTAGTAAATGCACGGGATGGACGGAACACTAAATGGTGCACTAAGGCGTGGCCCGGCAATACTCAACAAGCTAGTCTCGATGGGTAAGCTACACAAAATGGCTCGAAGCTATCAAGTTAATGGCAAGGGAGTACAAGGTGTCGTCGAGGTTACCTTCCTTGCTTACGGTCGAAGATGATCTTGTCGAAGCCGAAGTGTTGTCTGAGTCGATGATTGGTGGCGATGATGATACCAACTTGCACCTAAGTAGCCGAAACACCTTAGGACACAAGAGAAATCGCAACCGAACACTCAACAAACACGTGGAATGGTGCGGAAGAACACGAGAGGTGGTGGTGAAACAAATTGAGAAAAACAGAAAAATGGCCGAAACTTCCTGGATAGCCCGTGCGCACGGGGTAAGTGAGGCCCGTGTGCACGGGGTCCTGATGGCCCGTGTGCACGGGGTCTCCCGAGAGCGGATGAGCTAATCTGATTTCGTTTTGATTGCAAGTTTTTAGCCAAATTCCAGTGGGGGAAGGGTGGGGATGATGGTGGATGTGTAGATCCACTTGGCTAACACAAAATTCGTGGATCAAATCAACCAAATCTCACAAGATCAACAAATTGCAAGAAAAATTTTTGGGGCTATTTTTGGTGGGGATTTTCGGATTAGGACGAAAAACAACAAAATCAAGCTAGAAAGTGGAAGGTAGGGACTCCAAGATGTGAATCAACGTGGCTCATGATACCAAGATGATGCGGGGTAGAACCCTAGGAGGGACTTTTTCACACTTGGAGGGAAAAAAAAGGAGAGAAACCACAAGAACCACAAGAACACAAAGATGAACACAAAGAGGCAATCACTCCAACAATTCCCGATTAGACATCCACTAACACAAGATCCACAAGTCACAAACACAATCAAAGGAAAGATACAATGGCAAAATTCATCCCAAATCCAAAGGAAGAGGGGTCTTGAAGGTAGTCTTCTCCCAATGGAGGTCTTGAAATCCTCAAGGATTCTTCCCTATGGGGTCTTGATCCTCAAAGAGGGTAGGTAATGGAGCAAAGCTCACCAAGATCTCATCTAATACTTTTCTTACCCTAAACATGGTCCTAGGTACGAAATATATAGCCTTGGGGTCGAAGGAGAAGAAGGGGAGCCGAAGATGCAATCTCAGCCGGCCATCCTGGGAGGCCCGTGCGCATGGGGTAAGTTGGGACCGTGCGCACGGGGGTCCCGTGGGCACGGTACAGGCCCGTGCGCACGGGGTGCTTCAGCGCCAGCTTCCTGTGTAGTCCGTGGGCATGGGGTCTCAGGGGCCCGTGCGCACGGGATCACCTGGGACTTCCTGTATTGTTGCTGCTGCACTCCGTCTTGATTCGTATGGCCTTGGGGTGGTCCTCCTTCTTCTTGGGGATGCTCCAAAGCTCCTTGGTGGTGTTCCTCTTCATACCTAAGGAGGCATAGCATATTTTGGTGAGGTAGTAGACATGTTCCACTTGTGTCCATATGCAAGTCTAGTAGGAAGGAGTTCACCTCGGTTTCCAAAGCATGTGCTCTAGCTCTTGTCATGGGTCCTCGTGGGGTTGGATGTGTCGATGTAGAGTCCATGGGGATGATGGAAGGATGCTCCGCATCACAGCAACTCGACACAACGATGCAACCGATAATTCAATAATGCAAACAATGAAAAGAAAATTGCAAAGGCTCAGACTCGCTAGGACAAAGGATGAATAGATTTTAACTTTTTTGTGGTTTTTTCTTGGACAATAGGTAAGAAAATAAATCTAATCTAGGGAAAACTGGAAATTCTCACCGAGCAACCTGAAAACTGAGTACCACATGATAGAGCCGAGGGTCCCGATCTTTGAATTTGATGATAACTATCGATTTAGTGGAGTCAACTTTGACGATCCGACTACAAACGTGCACGACGTTGCGCCTTAGCAATCGCTAAACCAATCTCCTGAGGTTACTAATGATGCCGGAAGCACGATCAGCCTGACAACGAATATGGATGAAGTATTGATAATGGTGGGGATCCGAAAGTGGTCTTGGTCTGGTCGTTGGATACAAACGAAGTAAACGAAGTTGTGTTGGCTAACTTTTAACTAAACAAATCCCAAGCAAAAAGCTACTAGATGGATCTACTTATATAGGAGTAAGAAGTGGTGGCCAAGGAGGTGGGAGAACGTCCCAAGGCAGCCTAAAACCAACCCTAGGTTGTACAAGGCTCATGGGCCCAAGTGGAGGTGATGCAACACCTTTGGACTTGTTGTTTGACTCAGATTCTACTGCAGCGTCTGATTGTTTCGTCGATATCTCAACGCTTCGGACGAATTTGAAAGTGAATCCAATTGGGCTGGAAATAGCACGAAATCTACTTTCCAACAAAAAACGAATCACCCAATTTGGAGTCCGTATGAAAAAGTTGTTGACGTTTTGAGTCAGGTATGTCTGTGCATTCCGAATCTGAATCCAGAACGTGAGAGACTTGGACTCTATCTTCTCTTGGCCCAAAAGTAACGTGAGAGGACTTTTTGAATAGAATCTAAACTTCTCTTTTTCCCTTATCTTCATATGTGGATTGTACAAATGTCCCATACACCTGCAATTAGACAAAACACAAAAGTGTGTGAAGTATTTTTGTGATAGAGGCGGGGTGTCCCGATCTTTCGATGAGATGATAACTATCGATTTGGTGGAGACGACTTTGACGATCCGACTACAAATGTGCAACGTCGTTGTGCCTTAGCAATCCCTAAACCAACTCCGAGAGGTTATTGACCATGCCGGAGCACGATCAACCTGACCGCGAAGGTCTATTCCTGCAAAAAATCGAAGAACAAGCAAGAATATGATAAAAGCAATCTGAATATTGCGAATATGTATGAAGTATTGATAATGGTGGGGATCCGAAAAGTGGTCTTGGTCTGGTCATTGGACACAAACGAAGCACACGAAGTTGCAACGGCTAACTTTTAACTAAACAAATCCCAAAGTCTAAACGATGCCCTAAGAGCTGTATATATGGAGGAAGAGGAGGGAATTTCGTGGCCCTTGAGGGAGGTGTCCGAAACCAACCCTAACTCTTGTTTACCCACACATACGGACTCTAAAAACATCCTATACTTAAGTATTTCGAAAACAAATGGGCCTGGCCCAATAATAAGGTGACGCAGCACCTAGAATAGCCTCTAGACGAAAAAGTTGTTGACATTTTGAGTCAGGTACATCTGTGCAGTCCGAATCTGAGTCCAGAACGTGAGAGACTTGGACTCTATCTTCTCTTGGGCCAAAAGTGACGTGGGAGAATTTTTTGAACAGCAAATAAACATCTCTTTCTTCCTTATCTTCATATGTGGATTGTACAAATGTCCCATACACCTGCAATTAGACAAAACACAAAAGTGTGTGAAGTATTTTTGTTCTGGATAACATAAATAGATTATTGAATAGTTTGCACTAGAAATCACCTGACAAATATGCATGTATGCAATATTTTTGGTCATATCCAAGGTAGTCATTTCCTCATCATCCTCCCCTTCTTGAAAATAAAGCCGTCCTCGGCGTTGCTTAATCTGAAATGTGGCTAACAAAAGGGACAAGGTGTACATGTTGTATTTGTATATGTCATCCATTTTTTACTTCCCTTGATTTTTGCATATATGACACATGAATAGATGAGTAACTAGCATAGTTCATAAAATCTAGAGCCAAAAAATTAGCACAAGAAGTAGAAGGCATGAAATATTGCAACTCAGTTTGCACATATAAGTGAAGCTCTTATTCATTTCAAAAGATTGACAATGTTCATCATTAAACCATCCCCAACATTGGTGAATAAACCTTACTTGCATCAAATTTACATGCTACAACATGCTTAAATAAGCAAACATGCAATAAGTCATTCAACACAGAATCATCACCAAGATTAGAGGTCATATCAAAATGATTAAACATTGATTTTTTTGCATCAACAATTAATTCAATGGGTGCACTCAAAATTGTTGGTATTTCAGTTGTTTGATCACATGACGCATTCATGACAGTATCAAGATTCTCTAAAATATGTGCTGTGCTCAAATCACCAGGTAACTCAACACATGATGCATTCAAGTTAACTAGGGATGCATCATTCTCATGTGAAGTTATATCATCAGTACCTTTACTGTTACCTTGTCTCAAAGACGTAGTTGATGTAGGTACAGACGTAGACAATGCGCCATATTCTTGAGATGATGTCATGCTCACAATCCGAGGTGGGGCTGCTCTAGTAGGTGCAACGGTGGAGGAACCAACCGGCGGTGGTGAGCATGAACTGGAATAGTAGTTGTTGTAGTCACCCAATGCATCCTCCTGTAACTGTCTCTCAAAGGTACAAGCACGAACATACATACCAGTAATGCAACAAGGAATATACTGAAATCTTGCCTGAATATCATGGTTCAAACCACCAAAAAATCTATTCATTGTATCATCCTCAGATTCTTCTATGTCACAATGATGCATATAAGATTTGAATCCTTGGTAGTAAGCATGAACAGTGTTGTTGCCTTGTTTAAATTGTTCAAATTTGCGAAGCAATTCACGACGATAGTAAGGAGGAAAAAATTGTTGTCTCATTACATCTTTCAAATGTTTCCAAGTTGTGGGTTGGTTATCAATATTTTTCTTACAATGCACACTCCACCAAACAGAAGCAAAACCAGTAAATGCTCTAATGGCAGCTCGTACTCTCTCAAGTTCAGAAAAGTCATGGTGACGAAAAACTTGTTCTACTTCAAGCTCCCAAGCTAGATAAATAGCAGGATTAAATCTACCCTCAAATGATGGTAAAGAGATAACCTGACCATGTGCTTGTGTGTGTTGTCCCAACTCTCGTGATGGTGAAGATGTGTCCGTCGTTCAAGAACTTCTATCTCCGGAACCTGTCATGATTAGTATAAATAAGAAACAAAATTCAAGAATAATGTTCCTATGAACTACTAGGATGTGGTTGTGTGCTCACAATAAAGCAAATATCAATATCTTACAAGTTCTTACCATGCGGCAGGTGGTGACAGGCAACCAGCGGTGTCAAGTAACTCTGAAGATTGTGTAAAGTGATTGCCAGGGGAACGTACGTATACACGATGTAGAAATATGTGGAGCTGGGTTGGCTATATATGGTAACAAAAGATTAGCAATAATCAATTCAAAGATGCAATGTTCAATAAACGCTCAATCACGGTACTGTGCTGGTCCTAGGCTTGACCGGACTAGAGACGCGAGCCTAGAACACTAATGAGGTCACGGCGTAGCATAACTAGCATCAATGAAGGATACTAAGTAGCTCTAGAAAGCAAGATACAAGTGAAGATCACAACGGCAGTAAAGATAATGATGAAAAACAACTGCCAAGCAGGATATGGAACAACTCTCTCTCCAACTTTCCTCTTGAAAAGTTTGAGCCAATTTTCTGATAAATTTTCAAGGAATGCTACTAACTCAAGCTTTCCAATGCAAAAAGAATCACTCAATTCCGAATTGATATGAGGAGTCAAAGAATTCTAAAACTGGCCCGAAAAACTGGAACAAACTGTATGCGCGAACTTCGGAGGGCAAAAAGACCTATTTAGAAGATGATTTTGAGGTGCCAAATATTGAACTTGCTTCTGCAACTATTTAGATGCGGCTCGTCGCTAGCTTTCATTTGAGTACTCGCGGAGCCAAAACGGACTTAGTATGAAAAAGTTATGCCTGTTTTACTAAACAGTGCACAAAACAGATTCCAATCCGAATTCAACTACGAGATTGACTCTAGATAAATTCGATTTTTGTTTTTTTTCTTCTCTCTTTTTTTTCCTCAGACTTTTTTTTCTTTTTTTTTCTCTGACTTTTTTTTTACTTTTTTTCTCTTTTTTTTTCTCCGTCTTTTTTTTTCTCCGCCTTTTTTTTCTCTCTCTCGTTCCAAACAAACTATATAAGATGCAGATTGGATCAAGCGAAGATGTGAACGATCTCAACTATGATTATGACAATGAACGGTGGGTAGCACGTGGTGGAAACTGATGGATGGATGGTGGACAGTGGAAGGGATAACGATGCAGGGGCGGCATGACTAATGTGAACAGAACTCGAAACTCTAAACGAACTAGACACTAAGACCAGCAACTCGGCACGACGATGCAACCGATAATTTAATAATGCATACAATGAAAAGAAAATTGCAAAGGCTCAGACTGGCTTGGACAAAGGATGAATAGATCTAACTTTTTTCTGGCTTTTTCTTGGACAATAGGTAAGAAAATAAATCTAATCTAGGAAAACTGAAAATTCTCATCGAGCAACCTGAAAACTGATACCACTTGATAGAGGCGGGGTGTCCCGATCTTTCGATGAGATGATAATTATCGATTTTGTGGAGACGACTTTGATGATCCGACTACAAACGTGCAACAACATTGCGCCTTAGCAATCGCTAAACCAACTCCGAGAGGTTATTGACCACGCCGGAGCAGGATCAACCTGACCACGAAGGTCTATTCCTGCAAGCAAACGAAGAACAAGCAAGAATATGATAAAAGCAATCTGAATATTGCGAATATGTATGCAGTATTGATAATGGTGGGGATCCAAAAAGTGGTCTTGGTCTGGTCGTTGGACACAAACGAAGCACACGAAGTTGCAATGGCTAACTTTTAACTAAACAAATCCCAAAGTCTAAAGGACGCCCTAAGGGCTGTATATATGGAGGAAGAGGAGGGAATTTCGTGGCCCTTGAGGGAGGGGTCCGAAACCAACCCTAACTCTTGCTTCCCCACACATACGGACTCTAAAAATAGCCTATACTTAAGTATTTCGAAATTACATGGGCCTGGCCCAATAATAAGGTGACGCAACACCTAGAATAGGCTATGGATGGATATTATGAAGTGGGATCTTGTATATTTCGTCCAAGGCTTCATGCACTCATTATGGGGCCCTCAAAGTCCTGAAATCATCACTTGTAACTCTGTTCTTGTTCCCCTCGCGCATGCCATCATCTCCATGCTTGGTCTTGCTCCAGTGTTCATCCCTCTTATCGATGACAGGCCCTTCATTTGTAAGAAAATCAAATGTATCCAATTTAGGCAGCATCATATTCTCATGAACATTAGAATCATTACCAAGAAACGAAAGTACCTGATAATTTAATTGGCGTGCGCGAGCTCTAGTAATTGGTCCAGTATGTATAGCAGCAGGGGCTGTGGTAACAATGGTATTGATGTCCTCATCATTCGGAGTCCGTATGAAAAAGTTGTTGATGTTTTGAGTCAGGTACATCTGTGCAGTCCGAATCTGAGTCCAGAACGTGAGAGACTTGGACTCTATCTTCTCTTGGGCCAAAAGTGACGTGAGAGAACTTTTTGAACAACAAATAAACATCTCTTTCTTCCTTATCTTCATATGTGGATTGTACAAATGTCCCATACACCTGCAATTAGACAAAACACAAAAGTGTGTGAAGTAATTTTGTTCTGGATAACATAAATAGATTATTGAATAGTTTGCACTAGAAATCACCTGACAAATATGCATGTATGCAATATTTTTGGTCATATCCAAGGTAGTCATGTCCTCATCATTTTGTTCTGGATAACATAAATAGATTATTGAATAGTTTGCACTAGAAATTACCTGAAAAATATGCATGTATGCTATATTTTTCGTTGTATCAAAGGTAGTCATGTCCTCATCAGGAAGAGGCATGTAAAGACCATGGGATTGAGCTTTAGACTTAGCTTTGAGACATGTAGAGCATCGGGTGGTGAAGCGTGAGACGCCGTGAAACATCTTGGGCCAAAAGTAGTTCTTGGAGAGCGTGGCGAATGTCTTATCTCGTCCAAAATGTCCCATGAGTCCGCCTCCATGAGCCTCTTGTAAAGTAGCAAACGAAGAGAAGACTCGGGAATGCATAGTTTGTTAGCTTTCATAAGATAAGCATCCTTGATATAATATTGTTCCCAAGAAGTATGCGTCAAATACTTTGCATAAGGAATAGCAAAAGACGTGCATTTTTAACATCCTTGATATAATTTTGTTCCCAAGAAGTCTTTGATGTGCTCAAAACCAATAACATTCAACTCAAATTTAATGACAAGCGTGCACATGCGTGAAAGTGCATCCACAACTACATTTTCCTTACCCTTAAATGTACTTGATCACATAGTTGAAGGATTCTATAAACTCCATTTGGCATGACGCTTGTTTAACTTAGTTTGACCTTTTAAGTACTTAAGCGTTTCATGATCGGTATGTATGACAAACTCATGAGGTCTAAGATAATGTTCCCAAACATGTAGCACACGCACTAAAGCATACAATTCTTTGTCATATATGGGATAGTTAAGTTGAGCACTGGAGTGTTTTTCACTAAAATATGCAATGGCTCGTTTATCTTGCATCAAAACTCCGCCAATTCCTTTACCACTTGCATCACAATGAACCTCAAAAGTTTTGTCAAAGTTGGGAAAAGCAAGGATCAGAGCATGAGTAAGCAAAGACTTGAGCTCATCAAAAGCGGTTGATTACAAAGATGCCCAAATAAAAGGAGCATTCTTCTTACTCAAGGCATGCAAAGGAGCGGCAATAGTGCTAAAATCTTTCACAAAGCGATGAAAAAAACCCGCAAGACCAAGAAAACTACGCACTTGTTGCAAATTGGTGGGTTGGGGCCAAGTTTTAATTGCTTTGTTTTTAGATTCATCAACATGGACACCCTTGGAAGAGACAACAAAACCCAAGAAAACCAATTTGTCAACACCAAACGTGCATTTTTTCAAGTTGGCATAAAGACGTTCCTTGCGAAGGGTTTGCAAAACAGCCCTAACATGATTAAGATGCTCTTTCATGGTTTTGCTTAACACAAGAATATCATCGAAGTAAACCACAACAAAGACCCCAATATAAGGGCGAAGCACATAATGCATAAGACACACGGAAGTACCGAGAGCCTCTGATAAACCCATAGGCATGACTAACCACTCATATAAGCCAAATTTTGTTTTGAAAGCAGTTTCCCATTCATCACCCTCTTGAATGCGGATTTGATAATAGCCAGTTTTAAGATCAATTTTTGAGAAAAAGTTGGCTCCGCTAAGTTCATCAAGCATATCATCTAAGCGAGGAATGGGATGCCTATAGCGAACGGTAATAACATTTATAGGTCTACAATCGGAGCACAAGCGGAAACTTCCATATGCCTTAGGCACAAGTATGACGGGAACGGCACAAGGGCTTAAGCTTTCACATACATGACAGTTGTTGATTAGTTGTTGTACTTGCCGTTGAATCTCCTTAGTTTCTTCGGGATTGACACGGTATGGAGATTTGTTTGGAAGCGGCGCTTCGGGGATGAGGTCGATTCGATGCTTAATGCGTCAAAGAGGAGGTAGACCCGGAGGTAGCTCATTGGGGAAAACATCTTGAAATTCCTGAAAAGAGATTGAAACACTAAAGGTAGCTCGTGAGAGGTGTTAGCTTTTGGTTCCCCATCTTTGCACACAAGGACAAAGTGCATCACACTCGATGGGTTCTCACACACTTCTCTCATCTCACTTTTTGTGGAAAATAGTATGAGGTTTTTCTCTCTAGGCGAAGAGGCGCTCAAGTTTGGCTTGTGGCTCTCACTCACTTTTGGGTGGATCACTTTCTCACTCTTCTCTCCATGATGGGTGGCTTGCTTGTCGGCTATCACTTGACTAGGAGACATAGGTCGTAGTACATATTCCTTCCCTTTCATCTTGAAGCTATAGTGATTGGTACGCCCATTGTGGATGACATCACGGTCGAATTGCCATGGTCGACCAAGAAGGAGGTGGCAAACAGTCATTGGGACCACATCACACTCCAAAGTGTCCTCATATGCACCAATTTTGAAGGCAACTTGGACCATATGCTCAACTCGTATAGTGCCGGAGTCACTTAGCCATTGAACCTTGTAGGGCTGCGGGTGCTTCCTCTTTATCAATTGAATCTTGGAGCATAGTTCTTCACTTGCCAAGTTGTGGCAACTACCTCCATTGATGATGACCTTGATGGACCTTCCATTGATGTCGGCCTTAGTGTGGAAGATGTGGAATCTTTGGTCTTCTTCTTATTGATGTTGAAGAGTCAAGACCTTGGAGACAACGAGAGTGGGGCTTGAATCCTCATCACAAAAGACTCGGTCATCTTCATCCTCGTTCACACGCCGGTGCATGGCCACTTGCTCAAGAGCTTCCATCTCCTCATCACTCATGTAGTCGTAGGTGCCATCGTCGTTGAGGATCATGGTGCGCTTGTTTGTGCATTCATAGGACTTGTGGCCTCGTCCGCCGCAAGTGAAACACTTGAAGTAGCTTGTCTTAATGGTCTCATCGGCCGGAGTAGAAGATGAAGCACGCGGCTTGAAGTTGCTTGTAGTAGGAGGAAGACGACTTGAACTTGACAAAGTTTTCTTGTAACTCGGCTTGTCGTCGTTGCTTGTAGAAGGTTTGGTTGATGTAGATGTAGGAGGAGTTGTTGAAGCTTGGTTGTTGGAGAAGCCGTAGGTCTTGGATGAGTACTTGGCGTACTTGAAGTCATCTTGCACTTGACGTTCCGCCTTTGTAGCTTGATGTACGAGCTCAATGAGGTTTGAGTAGGGTTGGAAGTCGGCGATCTTCTTGATGGGATGATTGAGTCCATTCAAGAAATGTGTCATTGTTTGCTCATAACCTCCTGTGACATTGGCTCGAATCATGGCTATCTCCACTTCCTTGTAGTATTCTTCATCACTCTTTGTTCCTTGCTTGAGGACTTGGAGTTTCTTGAAGAGGTCACGGTTGTAGTAGGTGGGCACAAAGCATGCTCGCATAACATCCTTCATTTGAGCCCAAGTGGTGATTGTAGGTTCACCTCTTGCTTGTCGGCGCTCAAGGATTTGTTCCCACCATATGAGCACATAGTCTTGGAACTCAAGTGATGCCATAGCGATCTTCTTCTCTTCCTCATAGTTGTGCAAACGAAAGATTTTGTCGACCTTCAATCCCCATGAAAGGCACTCTTCGGGGTCATTGCTACCATTGAATTTGGGCATGGTGAATTTTAGCTTTCCATAGGGTTGCTCTTCATTGTGTTTCTGGCGATGGTGATGATGACGCCCTTGACGTGGAGGGTAATCATCCTCATGTTGCTCTTGGTGTGGAGGAAGTCCATGATCAACTTGCTCTTGTTGGACTTGAGGTTGAGGTGGAGCTTGACGAGCTTGTGGAGGAGCTTGCGGAACTTGATGGTGCACACGTGGTTGGTAGTTCCTCTCTTGGATTTCTTCTCGAAGGGCTTCCTCTTGATTGCACCATTCGTGATTGCGGTTGACGATGGCTCGACTTGATTCTTCAAGGGCACGTTGCGCCTCAAGAGCTTGCACTTCACGTTGTTTTTGTTATTGAAGACGTTGAGCTTCGGCATCTTGTTGCTCTTGGTGGAGACGCGCTCGTTCTTCTTCTTCTTGGCGACGAAGACGTTGTCATTCTTGAGATTGAGAAAAAGTGTCTTTGTTTGAGTGAGGACGAGGGACTTGCTCATCGACTTGCTCTTGTGAATGCTTGACGTGTAGCGGGTTGCGAGATGCATGACGGTCTTGACGCGCGGCTCGTCGAAGAGTGTTCGATGACGGTGTACTTGAGCCGGAGAAGGAGTCATTGGAGTGTCGACTTGAGTGGCCCCGTCTTGAGTATGACGATGTAGAAGGAGGACAGTTCACCAACAAGGCGCGGATCTCGTCCTTGCTTGCATCGTTCTCTTGCTTGTGCACATCGAGCTTGTTGTCGAAGTAGTCCTTGGTTCATTGCTCGGAGAGTCGCAAGTCAGTGGCGAGGTTGTCGATGCGTTCGTTCGTAGCTTGTTGCTCTTGATGCAAAGCTTGTTGTGCACCAAAGAGGTGGCTCTTGGTGACGTATGATGACATGTCGTCGTCTTGCTCGATGAAGAGTGGGTTGGTAGAAGTACTCAGCCTATCCATCATTCCAAGCAAAATGTGAGTTGTAAGAAGAGAAGAACTTATAGCAATGTACCTTGACCGATGTTGACGATGAATCAAGTTCACTCAAATGCGGACAATGAAATAGCACTATTGGTACCAATCCTTGTCGGTTCTCACACCTACACAAGTAAAAGCTTATGGTGGTGCTTGGTTAGGATGGTGGCACAAAATTGATTGCAATCGTTAGTTTGACTCAAAGATGTTGAAAAAGATTCACAAATTCGTAAATGCAACAAGTAGACCAAGCAAGAAGTGGAACACGGAAACACACACGCAAATAGAATAATGGGATTGTGCAAATAAAAATGAGCCAAAATGTGGAAACCACGAAAATGCTCTTGTTGCACAATACTCGAGAGACGCTAGCACGAGTGCACAATAGGCGGATACGGAGCCTGTGCACAACCTACTAGGCAAAAATGCAACGATCTATATCCCAAGTATTCTATATGTATGGTATTTCGGTGTGATGATCCAAGATTATCGAGTATGACAATCTTAATGTAGTATGATGCTATGGTTCTTGCTTATAAGCTCTTTGCTTATCTTTCTCTTTTGCTTAAAACTTGGTTGGCTCTTTCACTTTTGAGCTCTTTTCTCATGCGATAGTTCACGAACCAAGATAGCAATTGTGTATGCGATGACAACTTTGTGACACAAGAGATGATATGGTATGTATGGTATGGTATGATCACTAGTGTGCACAAGTCACGTTGCCGGCAATAATCAATGGCTAGTCTTGATGGGTAAGCTACGCCAAAGATGGGGTATGATGGTTATCAATGCAATTGCAAGGTATGACAAAGATGTCGTCGAAGTTACCGTCCGTAGTGAAGATGAGTAGTCGACGAAGATGAGCGGTGGTGATGTTGATGTCGCACCGTACCTAAATAGCCGAAACACAATAGGACACGTCAAATCACAACTCAAATTCTCGAACCCAAAGTCGAATGGTGGTATGGAGGTTGTGTCGTGGGGTTTTGGCAGGTGAAGGTGGTGGTGGTCTAAGTGGGGTAGTGCGTAGGCGTAGGTGGTCGTGGAGGAGAACTGCAAAAATGCAGTTTCGGCAGAGGAAGCCGGATGATCCGGGCCAGGAGCCGGATGATCTGGGCGCGTCCGGATGATCCGGGTCAGGGTCCGGATGATCCGGGCAGGTCAAACGCGATCGGGAACTGCTCGGGATGAACTCGAAAATGACGAGAATTTCGACGATTCCGTGGATTTTGGAAGGATTTTGAGGGGGAGAAGGTGGGGAATAGCAAGATCCACGAGTTACACACCGAATCCACGGATCAAAATCAACAAATCATCATCAAAACCAACAAATCACAAAAAGTTTTGGGGGCTATTTTTCGTGGGGATTTTCGGATTTAGGACGAAAACAACAAAATCAAGCTAGAAAACACGAGGTAGGGGCTCCAAAAACGTGATCAACGTGGCTCATGATACCAAGATGATGTAGGGCAGAACCCTAGGGGGCGATCTTTCATGTTTGGAGTGGATCCTACGGAGAAACATGAAGAAAGCAGGGAAGATCACGAGGGAAATCACGGGGGGAACAAGAGAAACACTCAACCAACAAGAGATCGATCACACAAGGTCTAGATCATCGAAGCATGAGTAACACGAGATACAAAGTCAACAACGGACGATACATGAGTAACCGTTCTTCTCTGTGAGGAGGTCTTGATTGTCTTCTCCGGATGGAGGCCTTGAATCCGGATGGATCTTCTCCGAGGAGGCACGGTCCCTCACGTGGAGTAGATCCGGTACGGATGAGCAGAGCTCTATCTCTAACTGAGCTATCACAATGCTAAGTCTCGAAGTGAGGAGGAGGAGTCCTATATATAAGCTAGGGGGGTGAAGGGGTACATGGGCTTAGCCCAACACGCGCACGCAGGCGCTGGCCGGATGATCCGGGGGTGGAGCCGGATGATCCAGGCTTGTCCAGATGATCCGGGTGAAGGCCCAGATGAGCTGGAGGCGCGGCTGGTGGCGGTGCAGGGCCGGATGTCTGGCTGGGCGTCCAGATGTCCGGGCAGGGTCCGGATGATCGGGACGCCGTCCGGATGGTCCGGCTTCAGGTGAGACCTTCGGGTGCCTTCGATGCGAGTTAGCCGGATCGTCTGGACCGGGGTCCGGATCGTCCGGGCTCTGTCCGAATCGTCCGGGCCGCCGTCCAGATCGTCCGGCCAGTCTGGGACTTGGCGCTTTTCCTCTTCGTCTTGACGCATGTCTTCCGCTTCCGGTTCTTCTTGCTTCCTAGCTTCTCCATGGTTAACTCCTTGGTACCTGAGTATGCATAGCATTTCCGTTTGAGGTAGTAACCATGTCTCATGTGAATCGAGAGGGAGTTGTGAGAGGAGTGATGTCACCTTGGTTTCAAGAGCTCTTGCACGTGCTCGAGTCATAGGTCCAAGTGGTCTTGTACGGATGTAGATGCGTCCATGGGGATGATCGTGGGATGCTCCGCATCATCTCCCCCCTTGGGAAAGATCCGACCTCGGATCGAAATCTTCATCACCATGGTAAGGCGAAAGGTCTTTGACATTGAAGATGTCGCTCACGTTGTACTTGTTGCTTGGTAGGTCGATCTTGTAAGCATTGTTGTTGTAGCGTGCTAGCACCTTGAAGGGTCCATCGGCTCGAGGGAGAAGTTTGGACTTGCGTTCATTCCGGAAGCGGTCCTTGCGAAGGTGTAGCCACACGACATCGCCTATGTTGAATATCATGGGTTGCTTGTTGACGTTGAGCTTGGTCGCTAGTCGCTATACTTGGCGCTCGATGGTGTGCCTTGTATCCTCATGCATCTTCTTGATGTAGCTTGCTCGTGCACTCGCATCCATGTTGGTGCGCTCTTGTAGAGGAAGAGGTAGAATGTCCAATGGCGACAACGGGTTGAAGCCGTAGACGACATCGAAGGGGGACTTGCCAGTGGTCGAATGTCTTGCACGGTTGTAGGCGTACTCAGCGATGGGTAGACATGCTTCCCACTCCTTGATGTTCTTCTTGATCAACACGCGAAGTAGAGTGGAGAGAGTCCGGTTCGTCACCTCCGTTTGGCCGTCGGTTTGAGGATGGTATGCCGATGAGAACAAGAGCTTGATTCCGAGCTTGGCGCATAGGGTCTTCCAAAAGTAACTCAAGAACTTGACGTCACGATCGGACACGATTGTCTTTGGTACTCCATGTAGTCGCAAGATTTCCCTACAAAAGAGATTTGCAACGTGTGAAGCATCGTCTATCTTGTTGCAAGGAATGAAATGTGCCATCTTAGAAAATCGGTCCACAACAACAAACACAGAATCTTTTCATTTTGGGTTCTAGGCAAACCAAGTACAAAATCCATGCTAATGTCTTCCCAAGGTTGATAAGGAATAGAAGAGGCATGTAACGACCATGGGATTGAGCTTTAGACTTAGCTTTGCGACATGTAGAGCATCGGGTGGTGAAGCGTGAGACGTCGCAAAACATCTTGGGCCAAAAGTAGTTCTTGGAGAGCGTGGCGAATGTCTTATCTCGTCCAAAATGTCCCATGAGTCCGCCTCCATGAGCCTCTTGTAAAAGTAGCAAACGAAGAGAAGACTCGAGAATGCATAGTTTGTTAGCTTTCATAAGATAAGCATCCTTGATATAATATTGTTCCCAAGAAGTATGCGTTAAACACTTTGCATAAGGAATAGCAAAAGATGGATCATTAGCATACAAGTCTTTGATGTGCTCAAAACCAATAACATTCAACTCAAGTTTAGTGACAAGCGTGCATATGCGTGAAAGTGCATCCACAACTACATTTTACTTACCCTTAATGTACTTGATCACATAGGGGAAAGATTCAATAAATTCACTCCATTTGTCATGATGCTTGTTTAACTTAGTTTGACCTTTTAAGTACTTAAGAGTTTCATGATCGGTATGTATGACAAACTCATGAGGTCTAAGATAATGTTCCCAAACATGTAGCACAAGCACTAAAGCATACAATTCTTTGTCATATATGGGATAGTTAAGTTGAGCATCGGAGAGTTTTTCACTAAAATATGCAATGGCTCATTTTTCTTGCATCAAAACTCCGCCAATTCCGGTACCACTTGCATCACAATGAACGTCAAAAGTTTTGTCAAAGTTGGGCAAAGCAAGGATCAGAGCATGAGTAAGCAAAGACTTGAGCTCATCAAAAGCGGTTGATTACAAAGATGCCCAAATAAAAGGAGCATTCTTCTTACTCAAGGCATGCAAAGGAGCGGCAATAGTGCTAAAATCTTTCACAAAGCGATGAAAAAAACCCGCAAGACCAAGAAAACTACGAACTTGTTGCAAATTGGTGGGTTGGGGCCAAGTTTTAATTGCTTTGTTTTTAGATTCATCAACATGGACACCCTTGGAAGAGACAACAAAACCCAAGAAAACCACTTTCTCAACACCAAACGTGCATTTTTTCAAGTTGGCATAAAGACGTTCCTTGTGAAGGGTTTGCAAAACAGCCCTAACATGATTAAGATGCTCTTTCATGGTTTTGCTAAACACAAGAATATCATCGAAGTAAACCACAACAAAGACCCCAATATAAGGGCGAAGCACATAATGCATAAGACACACGAAAGTACTGGGAGCCTCCGATAAACCCATAGGCATGACTAACCACTCATATAAGCCAAATTTGGTTTTGAAAGCAGTTTTCCATTCATCACCCTCTTGAATGCGGATTTGATAATAGCCACTTGTAAGATCAATTTTTGAGAAAAAGTTGGCTCCACTAAGTTCATCAAGCATATCATCTAAGCGAGGAATGGGATGCCTATAGCGAACGGTAATAGCATTTATAGGTCTACAATCGGAGCACAAGCGGAAACTTCCATCTGTCTTAAGCACAAGTATGACGGGAACGGCACAAGGGCTTAAGCTTTCACGTACATGACAGTTGTTGATTAGTTGTTGTACTTGCCGTTGAATCTCCTTAGTTTCTTCGGGATTGACATGGTATGGAGCTTTGTTTGGAAGTGGCGCTCCGGGGATGAGGTCGATTCGATGCTCAATGCGTCGAAGAGGAGGTAGACTCGGAGGTAGCTCATCGGGGAAAATATCTTGAAATTCCTGCAAAAGAGATTGAAACACTAAAGGTAGCTCGTGAGAGGTGTTAGCTTTTGGTTCCCCATCTTTGCACACAAGGACAAAGTGCATCACACTCGATGGGTTCTCACACACTTCTCTCATCTCACTTTTTGTGGCAAATAGTATGAGGTTTTTCTCTCTAGGCAAAGAGGCGCTCAAGTTTGGCTTGTGGCTCTCACTCACTTTTGGGTGGATCACTTTCTCACTCTTCTCTCCATGATGGGTGGCTTGCTTGTCGGCTATCACTTGACTAGGAGACATAGGTCGTAGTACATATTCCTTCCCTTTCATCTTGAAGCTATAGTGATTGGTACGCCCATTGTGGATGACACCATGGTCGAATTGCCATGGTCGACCAAGAAGGATGTGGTAAATGGTCATTGGGACCACTTCACACTCCAAAGTGTCCTCATATGCACCAATTTTGAAGGAGACTTGGACCATATGCTCAACTCGTATAGTGCCGGAGTCACTTAGCCATTGAACCTTGTAGGGGTGCGGGTGCTTCCTCTTTATCAATTGAAGCTTGGAGCATAGTTCTTCACTTGCCAAGTTGTGGCAACTACCTCCGTCGACGATGACCTTGACAGACCTTCCATTGATGCCGGCCTTAGTGTGGAAGATGTCTTTGGTCTTCTTCTTATTGATGTTGAAGAGCCAGGACCTTGGAGACAACGAGAGCGGGGCTTGAATCCTCATCACAAAAGACTCGGTCATCTTCATCCTCGTTCATGCGCTGGTGCATGGCCACTTGCTCAAGAGCTTCCATCTCCTCATCACTCATGGAGTCGTAGGTGCCATCGTCGTTGAGGATCATGGTGCGCTTCTTTGTGCATTCATGGGACTTGTGGCCTCGGCCGCCGCAAGTGAAACACTTGAAGGAGCTTGTCTTAATTGGCTCATCGGTCGGAGTAGAAGATGAAGCATGCGGCTTGAAGTTGTTTGTAGTAGGAGAAAGATGACTTGAACTTGATGAAGTTTTCTTGTAACTCGGCTTGTCGTCGTTGCTTGTAGAAGGTTTGGTTGATGTAGATGTAGGAGGAGTTGTTGAAGCTTGGTTGTTGGAGAAGCCGTAGGTCTTGGATGAGTACTTGGCATACTTGAAGTCATCTTGCACTTGACGTTTTGCCTTTGTAGCATGATGTACGAGCTCAATGAGGTTTGAGTAGCGTTGGAAGTCGGCGATCTTCTTGATGGGATGATTGAGTCCATTCAAGAAACATGCCATTGTTTGCTCATCATGTTCTGTGACATTGGCTCGAATCATGGCTATCTCCATTTCCTTGTAGTATTCTTCAACACTCTTTGTTCCTTGCTTGAGGAGTTGGAGTTTCTTGAAGAGGTCGCGGTTGTAGTAGGTGGGCACAAAGCATGCTCGCATGACATCCTTGATTTGAACCCAAGTGGTGATTGGAGGTTCACCTCTTGCTTGTCAGCGCTCAAGGATTTGTTCCCACCAGAAGAGCACATAGTCTTGGAACTCAAGTGATGCCATAGCGATCTTCTTCTCTTCCTCATAGTTGTGCAAACGAAAGATTTTGTCGACCTTCAATGCCCATGAAAGGTGCTCTTCGGGGTCATTGCTACCATTGAATTTGGGCATGCTGAATTTTAGCTTTCCATAGCGTTGCTCTTCATTGTGTTGTTGGCACTGGTGATGATGATGCCCTTGAGGTGGAGGGTAATCATCCTCATGTTGCTCTTGGTGTGGAGGAAGTCCATGATCCACTTGCTCTTGTTGAACTTGAGGTTGAGGTGGAGCTTGACGAGCTTGTGGAGGAGCTTGAGGAACTTGACGATGCACACGTGGTTGGTAGTTCCTCTCTTGGATTTCTTCTCGAAGGGCTTCCTCTTGATTGCGCCGTTCGCGATTGCGGTTGGCGATGGCTTGACTTGATTCTTGAAGGGCATGTTGCGCCTCAAGAGCTTGCACTTCACATTGTTGTTGTTGTTTAAGACGTTGAGCTTCGGCGTCTTGTTGCTCTTTTGGTGTGGACGCGCTCGTTCTTCTTCTTCTTGGCGACATAGACGTTGTCGTTCTTGAGCTTGATCAAAAGCGTCTTTGTTTGAGTGAGGACGAGGGACTTGTTCATCGACTTGCTCTTGTGAATGCTTGACGTGTAGCGGGTTGCGAGATGCATGACGCTCTTGATGCGCGGCTCGTCAAAGAGTGTTTGATGACGGTGTACTTGAGCCAGAGAAGGAGTCGTCGGAGTGTCGACTTGAGTGGCTTTGTCTTGAGTATGACGATGTAGAAGGAGGACGGTTCACCAACAAGGCGCGGATCTCGTCCATCCTTGCGTCGTTCTCTTGCTTGTGCGCGTCAAGCTTGTTGTTGAAGTAGTCCTTGGTTCGTTGCTCGGAGAGTCGCAAGTCGGTGGCGAGGTTGTCGATGCGTTCGTTCATAGCTTGTTGCTCTTGATGCAAAGCTCGTTGTGCACCAAAGAGGTGGCTCTTGGTGACGTATGATGACATGTTGTCATCTTGCTCGATGAAGAGTGGATTGGTAGAAGTACTCGGCCTATCCATCATTCCAAGCAAAATGTGAGTTGTAAGAAGAGAAGAACTTATACCTATGTACTTTGACCGGTGTTGACGATGAATCAAGTTCACTCAAATGCGGACAATGAAATAGCACTATTGGTACCAATCCTTGTCGGTTCTCACACCTACACAAGTAAAAACTTATGGTGGAGCTTGGTTAGGATGGTGGCACAAAATTGATTGCAATCGTTAGTTTGACTCAAAGATGTTGAAAAAGATTCGCAAATTCGCAAATGCAACAAGTAGACCAAGCAAGAAGTGGAACATGGAAACACACAAGCAAATAGAATAATGGGATTGTGCAAACCAAAAATGAGCCAAAATGTGGAAACCACGAAAATGCTCTTGTTGCACAATACTCGAGAGACGCTAGCACGATTGCACAATAGGCAGATAGGGAGCTTGTGCACAACCTACTAGACAAAAATGCAACGATCTCTATCTCAAGTATGCTATATGTATGGTAGTTCGGTGTGATGATCCAAGATGATCGAGTATGACAATATTAATGTAGTATGATGCTATGGTTCTTGCTTATAAGCTCTTTGATTATCTTTCTCTTTTGCTTAAAAGCTTGGTTGGCACTTTCACTTTTGAGCTCTTTTCTCATGCGGTAGTTTACGAACCAAGATAGCAATTGTGTATGCGATGACAACTTTGTGACACAAGAGATGATATGGTATGTATGGTATGGTATGATCACTAGTGTGCACAAGTCATGTTGCCGGCAATACTCAATGGCTAGTCTCGACGGGTAAGCTACGCAAAAGATGGGGTATGATGGTTATCAATGCAATTGCAAGGTATGACAAAGATGTCGTCGAAGTTACTGTCCGTAGCGAAGATGAGTAGTCGACAAAGATGAGCGGTGGTGATGTTGATGTCGCACCGTACCTAAATAGCCGAAACACAATAGGGCACGGGAAATCACAACTGAAATTCTCGAACCCAAAGTCGAATGGTGGTACGGAGGTTGTGTCGTGGGGTTTTGGCCGGTGAAGGTGGTTGTGGTCTAAGTGGGGTAGTCGTAGGTGTAGGTGGTGGTGGAGGAGAACTGCAAAAATGCAGTTTCGGCAGAGGAAGCCAGATGATCCGGGCCAGGAGCCGGATGATCCGGGCGCGTCCGGATGATCCGGGTTAGGGTCCGGATAATCCGGGCAGGTCAAACGCGATCGGGAACTACTCGGGATGAATTCGAAAACGGCGAGAATTTCGATGATTCCTCGGATTTTGGAAGGATTTCGAGGGGGAGAAGATGGGGAATAGCAAGATCCACGAGTTACACACCGGATCCACGGATCAAAATCAACAAATCATCATCAAAACTAACAAATCACACAAAAATTTGGGGGCTATTTTTGGTGGGGATTTTCGGATTTAGGACGAAAACAACAAAATCAAGCTAGAAAACACGGGGTAGGGGCTCCAAAAACATGATCAACGTGGCTTATGATACCAAGATGATGTAGGGCAGAACCCTAGGGACCGATCTTTCACGTTTGGAGTGGATCCTACGGAGAATCACGAAGAACGCGGGGAAGATCACGGGGGGAACGAGAGAAACGCTCAACCGACAAGAGATCAATCACACAAGGTCTAGATCATCGAAGCATGAGTAACACGAGATACAAAGTCAACAACGGACGATACGCGAGTAACCGTTCATCTCCGTGAGGATGTCTTGATTGTCTTCTTCGGATGGAGGCCTTGAATCCGGATGGATCTTCTCCGAGGAGGCACGGTCCCTCACGTGGAGTAGATCCGGTACGGATGAGTAGAGCTCTATCTCTAAATGAGCTATCACAATGCTAAGTCTCAAAGTGAGTAGGAGGAGTCCTATATATAGGCTAGGGGGGTGGTTGTAGGGTGGAACCCTAGGTGAAGATCTTTCACAAATTGGAGGGGGAATCCCCAAGAACAAGATGAACACAAGAGGGAAAACAAGAGGAACACTCAAGAACAAGTGCAAATCACACATCCACTAGACCAACAAACACACAAGATCAACAAGGTACATGAACAATCAAAGGGAAATAAGATACATGGTAGAGTTCATCCCCAATCCTATTAAGGAGATGAGGGCTTGATGATCCTATGATGGGGATCCTTCCCCAAGGAGGAGGTCTTGATGATTGGTCACTCCAAGAGGAGGTCTTGATCTCCTAGTGGAGTGGATCCATGGAGCATAGCTCACAAATGTCTATCAAATACTTTGCTATCCCACAAATGAGCTAGGGGAGGTGCTTCTATAGTCTAGGGACGAAATGAGAGGAAGAGGGGGATACAAGGGACCAAATCCCAAAAGTGCAGCAGGCACGTGAAGGAGTCCGGGCAACCGAGGGAAAACCGGCCGGGCACCCGGACCGGTCAGAGGCCTACGCCAGGCGGGACCGGGCACCCAGTGGCGAAGGGGCCGGGTACCCGGGCCCAACATGGCCGGGCACCCGGGGAGGGGCTGAGGCCGCGCCAGGAGCTGGGCCGGGCACCCGGGGGTGATGGCCCGAGCACCCGATGGGGAATTGGGCCGTAGCGAGGGGTGGCCCGGGCACCTAGTGGCAAGGGCCGGGCACCCAGTCTGGGCTAGGGCGGCCCAAGTGGGCGGCCGGGCACCCAGACTAGAGAGGCCGGGCACCCGGGGGCGGCTGGGGCAAGGCCCAGGCCGAGGCCGGGCACCCGGGGCCGAGGTGGCCGGGCACCCGGGGAGTCCAGGAGGCTCCGCCTCCTTGCACGTCTTGCTGCCTCTCCCCTTCTTGATGGGATGATTGAGTCCATTCAAGAATCGTGCCATAGTTTGCTCATCATCCTCCGTGACATTGGCTCGAATCATGGCAATCTCCATTTCCTTGTAATATTCTTCAACACTCTTTGTTCCTTGCTTGAGGAGTTGTAGCTTCCTGAAGAGATCACGGTTATAGTATGTGGGCACAAAACATGCTCGCATGACATCCTTCATTTGAGCCCAAGTGGTGATTGGAGGTTCACCTCTTGCTTGTGGCGCTCAAGGACTTGTTCCCACCATATGAGCACATAGTCTTGGAACTCTAGTGATGCCATAGCGATCTTCTTCTCTTCCTCATAGTTGTGCAAACGGAAGATTTTGTCGACCTTCAATGCCCATGATAGGTATTCTTCGGGATCATTGCTTCCATTGAACTTGGGCATTGTGAATTTGAGCTTGCCATAGCGTTGCTCTTCATTGTGTTGTTGGCGATGGTGATGATGACGCCCTTGACGTGGAGGGTAATCATCCTCATGTTGCTCTTGGTGTGGAGGAAGTCCATGATCAACTTGCTCTTATTGACCTTGAGGTTGAGGTGGAGCTTGACGAGCTTGTGGAGGAGCTTGAGGGACTTGACGTTGCACGCGCGGTTGATAGTTCCTCTCTTGAATTTCTTCTCGAAGGGCTTCCTCTTGATTGCACCGTTCGCGATTGCGGTTGGCGATAGCTCGACTTGATTCTTGAAGGGCACATTGCGACTCAAGAGCTTGCACTTCACGTAGTTGTTGTTGAAGACGTTGAGTGATGAGGACATCAATACAATTGTTACACCCACAGCCCCTGCTGCTATACATACTGGACCAATTACTAGAGCTCGTGCATGCCAACTAAATTACCAGGTACTTTCGTTTCTTGGTAATGATTCTAATGTTCATGAGAATATGATGCTGCCTAAATTGGATACATTTGTTTTGCTTACAAATGAAGGGCCTAGCTTGGAGAAGGATGAACATTGGAGCAAGAACATGCATGGAGATGATGGCATGCGCAAGGGGAACAAGAACGGAGTTACAAGTGATGATTTCAGGACTTTGAAGCCACCATAATGGGTGCATGAAGCCTTGGACGAAATATACAAGATGCCACTTCATAAATTTCGTCCCGAGGCTATTTTAGGTGCTGCGTCACCTTATTATTGGGCCAGGCCCATGTAATTTTGAAATACATAAGTATAGGCTATTTTTAGAGTCCGTATGTGTGGGGAAACAAGAGATAGGGTTGATTTCGGACCCCTCCACCAAGGGCCACGAAATTCCCCCCCTCTTCCTCCATATATACAGCCCTTAGGGCATCGTTTAGACTTTGGGTTTTGTTTAGATTAAAAGTTCGCCATAGCTGCAACTTCGCGTACTTCGTTTGTGTTCAACGACTAGACAAAGGCGTCACAGAACCCCAGCTTGATCAATAAAGCTTTCATCTTATATTCGCAATATCCAGATTGCAATCTCAGTTTCTTGCTTGTTCTTCGTTTGCTCGCAGGAAACAGACCCTAGTGGTCAGGTTGATCGTGCTCCAGCGTGGTCAATAACCTCTTGGAGTTGGTTTAGCGATTGCTAAGGCGCGACGTCCTCGCACGTTCGTAGTCGGATCGTCAAAGTCGACTGCCACCAAAGCGATATCCATCATCTCATCGAAAGACGGGACACCTTTGCCTCTATCAAGTGGTATCAGATTTCCAGGTTGCTCGGTGAGATTTTACAGTTTTTTCGTAGTTTAGATCGAGTCTGTTCTTCATACCTACAGTCCACGAAAAAGCCACAAAAAAATTAGGGTTAGTTCATCATATCCGAACCAATCTGAGCCTTTGCATAATCTTTTTAGGGTTTTGCTTTGTTGAATTTGCGGTTGCATCGTCGTGTCTAGTTGCTGGTCTTAGAGTCTAGTCTTTTAGAGTTTCGAGTTCTGGTCATAAGTTGTCACGCCGCCGCCGCACCATCATCATCGCCCCTGCCATCTACCACCACCGCTTATCCGCCACCGCTCCGTATCCGTATCCATATACCACCACCAATCCGTGTCCATATACCACCACCGACCCATATCCATATACTACCACCGCTACCACCACCGCTGCCATATACCACCACCATATATCCACCACCAATCCGAGTTCCTTGCATATTAGGTTTGTTTTCGGGATCCATCTAATTTCCGATTCGTGTTTCCTTGTCTGAGTAGGTTTCGGATTCCAGCAATCTTTTGCCGTCCGTAGAAGAGGTTGGTTTCCAAAAAAAAAAGAGTCCGGAAACCACCCTCCTTTTAGGCCCATAATTTTCGGAAAACGCAGTTGACAAAAAATTTTCTGGCTATCCTATTTTTAGGTGTTTCTAAGCGTATTGAGACAGTCGCCGTTATAGAAAGTTTTTTTGACCCGTTTCCAGTTTTTGGGTCCGGGCAGTCAAATTTTTTTTTTGGTCACAAAAATTTCGTGCCCATCCTGTCAGTTTGACCTGGGAAGAGTTTTGAGACACTCGCCATTATAGTGATTTTTCGCAAAAAAAAAGAGAGCAGCGCAAAAAAAAAGGAGCGCAAAAAAAAGAGCGAATTTTTTTTCGAGAGTGTGCTTTTCCCTTGTTTACGTGCAGCGCCGTGATTTTGTTAGTGTTCTAGGCTCGCGTCTCTAGCACGGTCTAGCCTAGGACCAGCACAGTACCGTCCTTGAGCGTTTATTCAACTTTGCATCTCTGAATTGATTATTGCTGACCCTTTTTGCTACCATATTATAAGCCTTCCCAGCTCCACATACATCTACGTCGTGCATTTGACTTTCCCTGGTAATCGCTCTATCCAAGCTCTGAGAAGTTTTGACTACAACGGTTGCCGATCACCACCTGCTGCTGGGTAAGAACTGGTAAGAATTTGAGGTTTGCTTGACGGGTTTGTGATACACCACCACAACTTCTTAGTAGTCTGTAGGATCATATTCCTGTGTGTTTCTATTGCTGCTAACCATGCCAGGATCACAAGCCGATGAGATTGACTGGGAGAACTTATCGAACAAGGAGCTTCATGATAAGTTTCAGCAAATGATGACTGAACAGGTGCAAGATGTGCTAAACAATTTTGAAGAGGCCATGGAGAAGATTATTGGCCTTGAGAAGACGTTCAAAACAAAGCTCGATAACAGATTTAATGAACTGCTTGCGCGTCTTCCACCACCGGCTGCACCTGTCGCACCTCTGCAACAACAACAACTACGCCCCCTTCCGAATCAGTATGGACGAGCACAGCGTGTTCCTATTGAGCCAGGACAAAATTCTGGTGCCGCTGCTACTGCTGTTGGTGCTTCTTTGGCTCCTGCTACTGCTGCTGCTGGTACCCAGGAGGATGATGATTATGTGGGAGATTATGAGGATGAGTTTGATCAAAATCCGAACTACGTGCAGCCACCAGCACCACCACCACCAGGTCGACCTCAGGTATATATTCGTAATGGTAGGCCTGCACCACCACCTCAAGTACGAGATGATGTCCATATTCCTAAACTGAAATTGAATATTCCACCATTTGAGGGTAGATATGTTCCTGATATATATCTTACTTGGGAGTTAGAAACTGAACAACGTTTTACATGTTTACAATATCCCGAGGAGAGACGGGTTGCTGCTGCTGTTTGTGCTTTCACTAGTTTTGCATGTGTCTGGTGGTCTGAACATTGTAGATTATATCCTATTCCAACTACTTGGGCTGCTTTGAAAACCGCTATGCGTACGCGTTGGGTTCCACCATATTATCAATGTGAATTGCTTCAAAAATTGCAGCGTTTAAGACAAGGAAAAAATTCTTTAGAAGAATATTATCAGGAATTACAAACTGGCATGATTCGATGTGGTATTATTGAGGAGAATGAAGCTATGCTTGCACGTTTTCTGGGTGGATTAAATAGAGAGATTCAGACCATTCTAGACTATAAGGAGTATACTAATATCACTCGTTTATTCCATCTTGCTTGTAAAGCTGAACGTGAAGTGCAGGATCGACAAGCATTGGCGCGAACTAACTTTTCTGCAGGCCGACCTTCCTCATGGACGCCGCGTGCATCTTCTACTTCAACTGCACCAGCACCTCAATCAGGTGCCTCCTACAGCCGTGATACAAGAAAACAGGAACAACCACCATTATCTGCCAAGAGCGCACCTGCCGGGCCTGCACAGAGTTCTTCTTCTTCCAGGGCATCAACAGGGCACACAAGTGATATTATTTGTCATCGTTGTAAGGGAGGAGGTCATTATGCGAGAGAATGCAAATCTCCGCGTGTGATGATTGCTACCGCGGATGGTGGATCTGAGTCCGCTAGTGACTATGATGAGGAGACATTGGCTCTTATTACACGTGAAGAACATGGTGGAGATGATTCTGATCATGAGACGCAATACATGGCTCCTGAAGACGCTGACAGGTATGAATGTTTAGTTGCTCAACGTGTTTTGAGTGTGCAGGTCACACAAGCTGAGCAAAATCAGAGGCACAATTTGTTCCATACCAAGGGAGTTGTGAAGGAACGTTCTGTGCGCGTCATAATAGACGGAGGGAGCTGCAACAACTTGGCTAGCATGGAGATGGTGGAGAAGCTTTCTCTCACCACAAGACCACATCCACATCCTTACTACATCCAATGGTTCAACAACAGCGGCAAGGTTAAGGTAACACGTACTGTTCGTGTGCATTTTAGTATCTCTACATATGCTGATTATGTTGATTGTGATGTGGTACCTATGCAAGCATGTTCCTTATTACTTGGTAGACCATGGCAATTTGATAAAAATTCTGTACACCATGGTAGAAACAATCACTATACTCTTGTTCATAAGGATAAAAATATTACTTTGCTTCCAATGACTCCTGATTCCATTTTGAAAGATGATATTAATAGAGCTAATAAAGCAAAACAGGAGAAGAATAAGAGTGAAAATCAGATTGTGGCAAAAGAATTTGAGCAAAAAATTAAGCCTAATAATAAACCATCTAGTGTTGCTTCTGAAATTAAATTGAAAAGTGCATGTTTATTTGCCACCAAATCTGATATTGATGAGCTAGATTTCAGCAAATCTATTTACTATGCTTTTGTGTGCAAAGAGGCATTATTTTCATTCGAGGACGTGCCTTCCTCTTTGCCTCCTGCTGTCACTAACATTTTGCAGGAGTTCGCTGACGTTTTTCCACAAGACGTGCCACCGGGATTACCGCCTATTCGAGGGATTGAGCATCAGATTGATTTAATTCCCGGTGCTTCACTGCCAAACCGTGCACCATACCGTACCAATCCAGAGGAGACGAAGGAGATTATGCGTCAAGTACAAGAGCTTCTCGACAAAGGTTATATACACGAATCCCTTAGTCCTTGTGCTGTTCCTATTATTCTAGTGCCGAAAAAGGATGGTACATCACGTATGTGTGTTGATTGTAGAGGCATTAATAATATTACTATTCGTTATCGTCATCCTATTCCTAGGCTAGATGATATGCTTGATGAATTGAGTGGCTCTACAATATTCTCCAGAGTTGATTTGCGTAGTGGCTACCATCAAATTCGTATGAAATTGGGAGATGAATGGAAAACAGCATTTAAAACTAAGTTTGGATTATATGAGTGGTTAGTCATGCCTTTTGGGTTAACTAATGCACCTAGTACTTTCATGAGATTAATGAACGAAGTTTTACGTGCTTTCATTGGATGATTTGTGGTAGTTTACTTTGATGACATATTGATTTATAGCAGATCTTTGGAAGAACATTTGGAACATTTACGTGCTGTTTTTATTGCTCTACGTGATGCACGTTTGTTTGGTAACCTTGGGAAGTGCACCTTTTGCACCGACCGAGTATCTTTTCTTGGCTATGTTGTTACTCCACAGGGAATTGAAGTTGATAAAACCAAGATTGAAGCTATTGAGAGTTGGCCGCAGCCCAAAACGGTCACACAAGTGAGGAGTTTTCTTGGCCTCGCTGGATTCTATAGGCGTTTTGTGAGAGATTTCAGCACCATTGCTGCACCTCTTAATGAGCTTACAAAGAAAGATGTGCCTTTTCTTTGGGGTACCGCACAGGAAGAAGCCTTCACGGTATTGAAAGATAAGTTGACACATGCTCCTTTACTCCAACTTCCTGATTTTAATAAGACTTTTGAGCTTGAATGTGATGCTAGTGGAATTGGATTAGGAGGTGTGTTATTACAAGATGGCAAACCTGTTGCATACTTTTCTGAAAAATTGAGTGGGCCTAGTCTGAATTATTCTACTTATGATAAAGAATTATATGCTCTTGTTCGGACTTTAGAAACATGGCAACATTGTTTATGGCCCAAAGAATTTGTTATACATTCTGATCATGAATCTTTGAAACATATTAAAAGTCAAGCTAAACTGAATCGTAGACATGCTAAATGGGTTGAATTCATTGAGACTTTCCCTTATGTCATTAAACACAAGAAGGGAAAAGAAAATGTTATTGCTGATGCATTGTCTCGTCGCTATACTATGCTTTCACAACTTGACTTCAAAATATTTGGTTTGGAGACCATCAAAGATCAATATGTGCATGATGCTGATTTTAAAGATGTAATGCAGAATTGTAAAGAAGGAAGAATGTGGAACAAGTTTGTCGTTAACGATGGATTTGTGTTTCGTGCTAACAAGCTATGCATTCCAGCTAGCTCCGTTCGTCTTTTGTTGTTGCGCATGGAGGAGGATTAATGGGACACTTTGGCGTGAAGAAGACGGAGGACGTACTTGCTACACATTTCTTTTGGCCAAAGATGAGACGGGATGTTGAGCGTTTTATTGCTCGCTGCACTACATGTCAAAAAGCTAAGTCACGACTCAATCCTCATGGTTTATATATGCCTTTGCCTGTACCTAGTGTTCCTTGGGAGGATATATCTATGGACTTTGTTTTAGGTTTACCTCGAACAAAGAAGGGGAGGGATAGCATATTTGTTGTCGTGGATAGATTCTCGAAAATGGCACACTTTATACCATGTCATAAAAGCGATGATGCTGTTAATGTTGCTGATTTGTTCTTTCGTGAAATTATTCGCTTGCATGGTGTGCCAAATACTATTGTTTCAGATCGTGATACTAAATTTCTTAGCCACTTTTGGAGATGTTTATGGGCTAAGTTGGGGACTAAACTTCTTTTTAGTACTACTTGTCACCCCCAAACTGATGGACAAATTGAAGTAGTCAATAGAAGGTTGTCTACTATGCTTAGGGCTGTTTTGAAGAATAATAAGAAAATGTGGGAGGAATGCTTGCCTCATATTGAATTTGCTTATAATCGTTCATTGCATTCTACTACTAAGATGTGCCCTTTTGAAGTTGTGTATGGTTTCCTACCTCGTGCACCTATTGATTTGTTGCCTCTTCCATCTTTGGAGAAGGTTAATTTTGATGCTAAACAACGTGCTGAATTGATTTTAAAAATGCATGAGTTAACTAAGGAAAACATTGAGCGTATGAATGCTAAATATAAACTTGCTGGAGATAAGGGTAGAAAACATGTTGTGTTTGCACCTAGAGATCTTGTTTGGTTACATTTGCGTAAGAATAGATTTCCTGATTTGCGCAAATCAAAGTTAATGCCACGTGCTGATGGTCCCTTTAAGGTGTTAGAGAAAATAAATGATAATGCATATAAACTTGAGCTGCCTACAGATTTTGGGGTTAGTCCCACTTTTAACATTGCAGATTTGAAGCCTTATTTGGGTGAGGAAGATGAACTTCCGTCGAGGACGACTTCATTTCAAGAAGGGGAGGATGATGAGGACATCAATACAATTGTTACACCCACAGCCCCTGCTGCTATACATACTGGACGAATTACTAGAGCTCGTGCACGCCAACTAAATTACCAGGTACTTTCGTTTCTTGGTAATGATTCTAATGTTCATGAGAATATGATGCTGCCTAAATTGGATACATTTGTTTTGCTTACAAATGAAGGGCCTAGCTTGGAGAAGGATGAACATTGGAGCAAGAACAAGCATGGAGATGATGGCATGCGCAAGGGGAACAAGAACGGAGTTACAAGTGATGATTTCAGGACTTTGAAGCCACCATAATGGGTGCATGAAGCCTTGGACGAAATATACAAGATGCCACTTCATAAATTTCGTCCCGAGGCTATTTTAGGTGCTACGTCACCTTATTATTGGGCCAGGCCCATGTAATTTCGAAATACGTAAGTATAGGCTATTTTTAGAGTCCGTATGTGTGGGGAAACAAGAGATAGGGTTGATTTCGGACTCCTCCACCAAGGGCCACGAAATTCCCCCCTCTTCCTCCATATATACAGCCCTTAGGGCATCGTTTAGACTTTGGGTTTTGTTTAGATTAAAAGTTCGCCATAGCTGCAACTTCGCGTACTTCGTTTGTGTTCAACGACCAGACAAAGGCGTCACAGAACCCCACCTTGATCAATAAAGCTTTCATCTTATATTCGCAATATCCAGATTGCAATCTTAGTTTCTTGCTTGTTCTTCGTTTGCTCGCAGGAAACAGACCCTCGTGGTCAGGTTGATCGTGCTCCGGCGTGGTCAATAACCTCTCGGAGTTGGTTTAGCGATTGCTAAGGCGCGACGTCCTCGCACGTTCGTAGTCGGATCGTCAAAGTCGACTTCCACCAAAGCGAAATCCACCATCTCATCGAAAGACGGGACACCTTTGCCTCTATCAAGATGATGAGGACATCAATACAATTGTTACACCCACAGCCCCTGCTGCTATACATACTGGACCAATTACTAGAGCTCGTGCACGCCAACTAAATTACCAGGTACTTTCGTTTTTTGGTAATGATTCTAATGTTCATGAGAATATGATGCTGCCTAAATTGGATACATTTGTTTTGCTTACAAATGAAGGGCCTAGCTTGGAGAAGGATGAACATTGGAGCAAGAACAAGCATGGAGATGATGGCATGCGCAAGGGGAACAAGAACGGAGTTACAAGTGATGATTTCAGGACTTTGAAGCCACCATAATGGGTGCATGAAGCCTTGGACGAAATATACAAGATGCCACTTCATAAATTTCGTCCCGAGGCTATTTTAGGTGCTGCGTCACCTTATTATTGGGCCAGGCCCATGTAATTTCGAAATACATAAGTATAGGCTATTTTTAGAGTCCGTATGTGTGGGGAAACAAGAGATAGGGTTGATTTCGGACCCCTCCACCAAGGGCCACGAAATTCCCCCCCTCTTCCTCCATATATACAGCCTTAGGGCATCATTTAGACTTTGGGTTTTGTTTAGATTAAAAGTTCGCCATAGCCGCAACTTCGCGTACTTCGTTTGTGTTCAACGACCAGACAAAGGCGTCACAGAACCCCACCTTGATCAATAAAGCTTTCATCTTATATTCGCAATATCCAGATTGCAATCTCAGTTTCTTGCTTGTTCTCGTTTGCTCGCAGGAAACAGACCCTAGTGGTCAGGTTGATCGTGCTCCGGCGTGGTCAATAACCTCTTGGAGTTGGTTTAGCGATTGCTAAGGCGCGACGTCCTCGCACGTTCGTAGTCGGATCGTCAAAGTCGATTGCCACCAAAGCGATATCCATCATCTCATCGAAAGACGGGACACCTTTGCCTCTATCATTGAGCCTCGGCGTCTTGTTGCCCTTGGTGTAGACGCGCTCGTTCTTATTCTTCTTGGTGATGAAGACGTTTTCGTTCTTGAGCTTGGGAAAAAGCGACTTGATTTGATTGAGGACGAGGGACTTGCTCATCGGCTTGCTCTTGTGGAGTGCTTGGCGTGTAGTGGGTTGCGAGATGCATGACAGTCTTGATGCGCGGCTCGTCGAAGAGTGTTTGATGAGGGTGTACTTTGTGCCGGAGAAGGAGTCGTCGGAGTGTCGACTTGAGTGGCTCCGTCTTGAATATGATGATGTAGAAGGAGGCTGGTTGACCAACAAGGCGCGGATCTCGTCCATTCTTGCATCATTCTCTTGCTTGTGCGCATCGAGCTTGTTGTCGAAGTAGTCTCATGTACGTTGCTCGGAGAGTCGCAAGTCGGTGGCGAGGTTGTCGATGCGGTCGTTCATTGCTTGTTGCTCTTGATGTAACGCTCGTTGTGCACCAAAGAGGTGGCTCTTGGTGACGTATGATGACATGTCGTCGTCTTGCTCGATGAAGAGTGGGTTGGTAGAAGTACTTGGCCTATCCATCATTCCAAGCAAACTATGAGTGGTAGAAGGAGAAGAACTTATACCAATGTACCTTTGGCCGATGTTGATGATGAATCAAGTTCACTCAAATGTGGACAATGAAATAGCACTATTGGTACCAATTCTTGTCGGTTCTCACACCTACACAAGTAAAAGCTTATGGTGGATCTTGGTTAGGATGGTGGCATAAAATTTGATGCAATAGTAAGTGAGCTTCAATAATGTTGGAAATGATTCACAAATTTGCAAATGCAACAAGTAGATCAAGCAAATAGTGGAACACGGGAACACACACGCAAATAGATAGATGGGATTGTGCAAACCAAAAGTGAGCCAAAATGTGGAACCCACGAAAATGCTCTTGTTGCACAATACTAGAGAGATGCTAGCACGATTGCACAACAGGCGGATATGGAACTTGTGCACAACCTACTAGGCAAAAATGCAACGATCTCTATCCCAAGTATGCTATATGTATGGTATTTCGGTGCTATGATCCAAGATGATCTTATATGGCAATCTTAATGTGATGAGGACATGGCCACTACAGTTACACCCATATCCCCTGCTGTTTTACCTCTTAGAACAGTTGCTAGAGCTTAGATATGCCAATTAAATTATCAAGTACTTTCATTTCTTGGTAATGTTTCTAGTGTTCATGAGAATATGATGTTGCCTAACTTAGATACATTTGTGTTGCTTGCAATTGAAGGGCCTAGCAGGGACAAGAAGGTTGAACATCGGAGCATGGTCAAGCACGGAGATGAAGGTGCGTGCGAAGAGAATAAGAATGGAGGTTCAAGTCGAGATTTCCGGACTTTGAAGCCACCATGATGACATACAAGAAGATGGACTAAATATACAAGATGGCCTTTCATAAATTTCGTCCATAGCTTATTATTGGTGTGGCGCGACCTTATTTTGGGCCAGGCCCATGTAATCTATTTTTAGGGTCCATAGTGTAGGGGAAACGACTTAGGAGGTTTTTAGTCCCACCTTGCCAAGGGTGGAAAAAATCCCCTCTCTTTTCCCTATAAATATAGCCCTTAAGGCATCGTTTAGACTTGGGTTTTATTTAGTTAAAAGTTAGCCTTTGCTGCAACTTCGTGTACTTCGTTTGTGTCCAATGACCGGACCAAGACCGCTTATGAAACCCCACTTTGGTCAATACTTCATCCATATTCGCAATATTCAGAATGCTTTATCATATTCTTTCTTGTTCTTCGATTGCTTGCAGGAATAGACCTTCGTGGTCAGGTTGATCATGCTCCGGCATGGTCAATAACCTCTTGGAGTTGGTTTAGCGATTGCTAAGGCGCAACGTCGTGCCCGTTTGTAGTCGGATCGTCAAAGTCGTCTCCACCAAATTGATAGTTATCATCTCATCGAAAGATTGGGACACCCCGCCTCTATCATAATGTAGTATGATGCTATGGTTCTTGCTTATAAGCTCTTTGCTTATCTTTCCTCTTTGCTTAAAAGCTTGGGTGGCTCTTTGACTTTTGAGCTCTTTTCTCATGCAAAACTTCACGAACCAAGATAGCAATTGTGTATGCGATGACAACTTTGTGACACACACGTTGATGCCAAGATATGCACCACGATGGTATGGTATGTATGATATGGAGTATGATCACTAATGTGCAGAAGTCACGTTGCCGGCAATACTCAATGGCTAGTCTCGATGGGTAAGCTACGCAAAAGTAAGGCCATGTGGGGTATCAATGCAATTGCAAGGTATGACAAAGATGTCGTCGAAGTTACCGTCCTTGGTGATGATGAGACCCTTGTGAAGATGAGTCGTGGTGATGATGAAGTCGAACCGTACCTAAATAGCCGAAACACAATAGGACACGGGAGTTGTCGGTGTCAAAACCAGCGGATCTCGGGTAGGGGGTCCCGAACTGTGCGTCTAGGCAGATGGTAACAGGAGACAAGGGACACAATGTTTTTACCCAGGTTCGGGCCCTCTCGACGGAGGTAAAACCCTACTCCTGCTTGATTGATATTGATGATATGGGTAGTACAAGAGTGGATCTACCACGAGATCAAGGAGGCTAAACCCTAGAAGATAGCCTATGGTATGATTGTTGTTCGTCCTACGGACTAAAACCCTCCGGTTTATATAGACACCGGAGAGGGCTAGGGTTACACAGAGTCGGTTACAATGGTAGGAGATCTACATATCCGTATTGCCAAGCTTGCCTTCCACGCCAAGGAAAGTCCCATCCGGACACGGGATGAAGTCTTCAATCTTGTATCTTCATAGTCTTGGAGTCCGGCCAATGATGATAGTTCGGCTATCCGGACACCCCCTAGTCCAGGACTCCCTCAGTAGCCCCTGAACCAGGCTTCAATGACGACGAGTCCGGCGCGCATATTGTCTTCGGCATTGCAAGGCGGGTTTCTCCTCTGAATAATTCATGGAAGATTGCGAACACCAGGATAGTGTCCGGCTCTGCAAAATAAATTCCACATACCACCGTAGAGAGAATAATATTTACACACATTCAGTCTGCTGACGTATTTCATGGCATGACGTCACACCATGGCCAAGCCTTTACTTGAATCATTTTTATTGTTCCACCTCAGCGTGTTTAGCGAAGCGGTTTCCTTGGCACGTCTTGTCAAAGCAGAGATCGTGTCCCCTTAGTCCGGGATTCTCATCAATACGGACGTGGGTAAGCCAACCGCGCCATTGATTGCGACGCTTGGGAGATAAGCGAGTTTTACCGGGTTGGTGGGGACGCATAGTTTCGTCCGCCCATATATAAGGGGATAAGGATCCACCTTTTTTACCCATGCCTTCTTCCTCCTCAGCTTATCCATCTCCGCGCACTCGAGCTCCAGCGCCCAAGTCCGCACATCTCACCTCAACCCTTCTCCAACCATGTCCGGAGCGGGAGGCAAGTGGATGGCCTCCTCCATCACGGAGGGGCACATCAAGAAGCTGCGCAAGGCCGGATATTTGTCCAGCGATATCGCGCATCAGCTCCCCGACGAGGGGCAGATCATCCCCACCCCCGGGCCCCACGAGAGGGTGGTATTCCTTCCCCATTTCCTCTGCGGACTGGGCTTCCCACTCCATCCTTTTGTCCAGGGGCTCATGTTCTACTATGGCCTGGATTTCCATGATCTGGCCCCGAATTTTATCCTCAACATCTCGGCGTTCATCGTCGTGTGCGAGGCCTTCCTCTGCATCTAGCCCCACTTTGGCTTATGACTAAAGACTTTTAATGTCAAGCCGAAGGTAGTAGGGGGCAGCCAAGCGGAGTGTGGAGGCGCCATGGTGGGCAAGATGCCCAACGTCACCTGGCTCGAGGGCTCCTTCATGGAAACCATCAAAGGGTGGCAGTCGGGGTGGTTCTACATCATGGAAACCATCAAAGGGTGGCAGTCATGATGTGAATAGCGCTTCACTTCCGACCGCCTCCTCCCCCCGTGACGCCGACGACGCCGAGGTGGGATCCCAGAAGGGGACCCACCAGGAGGAGGGGGCCCCTTAGGTGCCGCAGGGCAACCTCCCGGACTTCGGGCCGGACTCCGCACCGGAACCTTCAGTGGTTCCGGAGTCCGGCGGGCGGCCCCTTCGTAAGAAGGGCAAGACTGTGACACCGGCGGCCTCCGTCCAACCGGAGGCGCCGGATAACTTGCTGGAGGCGCTCAACGGCGCTTCCATTGACGAGGAACACCGCACTGTCATGAGTGCGGTGATTCAGAAGGTTCAGCTCGCGAAAAGCAGGCTGACCGAAGCCTGCAGCAGCCTTCTAACAGGCTTTGAGGTAAGAATTTTTAAGATATGTAAAGTAGTACCGCATAGACAGTAGCCCCTGATGCTCGGTTCGATATTCAGAAAGAAAGGCCGGACTGAGGATCTAAAAAGATATACGCAGGAGTCTAACAAAAATATGTCAATGTGGGAATGCAGGCTGCGCTGCTGAGCTCTGCCGCACTGACTGCAGAGGTCAATTCCTTGAAGCAGAGCCTTGAGCGGTCCGAGATCGAGCTCGGCCGTGCCAAGAAGCAGCTCGAGGACAAGGAAGGTAAGTAACACCTTATTAAAGTTGTACCTTATAGAAAGGGATTTGGGTGCAAGAAAAATGATAAGAATAACGTGGGTACTCCAGGGGCTACGAACGAGGTGGCGACCCTGAAGGAGGCGGTGTCTGCGGCCGAACGCAATGCGGCCGCAGAACACGCCGAGCGAGAGAAGCAGGAGGCGCGGGTGGGGGAGGTATGGCAAGAGCTCCAGGCTCTTGTGGAAAAGCACGAGAGTTTGGAGCGTGACTCAAAGACTCGAGAGTCCGAGCTTGCGTCGGCTCTTGAGGGTGCCAAAGCCGCTAAGGCCGAAGCCCAAAAGGCCCTCCAGGAAATCGAGGCAGTAAGAAGATAGCGGCGGGTAAGGCATTCTTCATGCAAAGCAAGCATGTAAAAGTGAATTACATGTTACTTACCCGAATTCGGAGCTCTCCAGGAGCGTTCACAGATCTGCCCTGTAGCGTGTCCGATGCAGCAGCGTTCTACAGAGCCGAGGAGGGGAGCTCGACGGAGAAGGTGTTCTGGTCCCAGTATGCTGAGGCCAGACATCCGGTGCCCCTGAGCGACCAGCTGAAGCAGCTGGTCGAGCTCCACAAGGTGGCCGAATAGGCCATGAAGGGCCTCATAGTTCGGCTGTGGCCCAAAGAAGCCATGCCTGGGAGCTACTTCGGTCTGGTGCGGCAGCTGGTGGACGCCTGTCCATGGGTCGACGTCATCAAGCATTCCGCCTGCATTGAAGGTGCCCATCGGGCCCTTGCCCGCGCTAAGGTGCATTGGGGCAAGATGGACGCCGAGAAGCTTGTGACGGACGTGCCACCGCCAGGCAAGGAGTATCGCACGCCTGAGATGTATTATAAGGGTGTCCTGAAGGGTGCCCGCATTATTGCGGGTGAATGCTCCAAAGATGTAATTTTTGAGTAGACTCGCATCTTGTTATCCTGTGCGCTGAAAACTTTGTTCATATGCGCTAAGCAATGCTTGTTAATTTAAAATATTACCTTCTATGCGGCCGTTTATCAAATCTGAGAGATGGCAAGTCGTTGGCTTCGGCCCCCATACCACGAGTGCTGGGGTGTTCGAGATAAACTTGAGCGCTCTTGTTCCCATTTTTGGGTCCTTCTAGGGAGGCGCTCAACGCAACGAACGAGGCAACCGGACTTATATTGCTTGAACACTCTCACTTAGCCATAGAATTCTATAATTTTAAATTTTGGCGAAGCCCCTAGTGTTCGGAAGGCCGAATTTGGGGCGCTATCCACGCCTAGGCCGGACAAAGCTGGTTCCTCGCTCTAAGTGGCATAAGTCTTTAGGGACTCGAAAAAACCTCTCGAACAGCGACCGGCTCTCGCCCCATCATGACGGTCAGTTTTAGCTTTCTCCACTGAGGTGCTTGCCCAGCTCAACTGGGGCACAATTGCAGTGGTTCTCCCAGCACTACCTTAGCTGATATAACGGAACGTAAGGTACCAAAACATGGGAGCCGGGCAAACCCAACTATTGACCCAAGGCATGATTCGAAGCCGATGCATATAATTCTATAAGTTTGGGGTGCCGCACTTGTGAAAGTGTTCGGACTTATCACACCATAATTCGGGGGACTTAAGCCCCTGGTGTATTTGGCCGTACCAAAGCGTACGGACGCAACATGTCATAAGTGAATATATGTAAAAACGGAATGCAATGATAGGCGAGAAGCGATGCATTGTTTATTCAAAAGATACTGCAATGAATGCAGAACGATACAAATAGTGCGATAAGCAAGAGGTGGGAATATTTAACATGCCCCCCCTCCAGGGGCAGGCTGCAGAATGGTGTATAAAACAGGTATAATGCTCGTAATGGAGACCACCTGGATACTCATCGTAGCCTTTCTACTTCCCTGGCTGTTGCATCGTGGGTTCGGCGGGTCTACTGCCGGACAGGGCTTCTAGTAAACGGAGTCCTGAGGATAAGAAAAGAAAGAAAAAGGATGACTCATTTGGGAGCCCCTGGTGTGGTTGAGCCGCACTCTGGGCCTCCCGTGGTCGTGCCCCTCCCCCTATGCCCATGGTATCTCCAGAGCGTAGTGATGTACGCGAAGTACTGGTCTTGCAATTTTGCGAGGGCTGGGATTCGGGCCGCATTGCTATGCGTGCTCGGAACGTGCCAAGTGGTCTTGTTGTAGGTTACTCTGGGCGCGCTTGACAGTGTCCGGTCGCTTAACGGCCGGACTCGAGAGTTGCCTTAAGAGGCTGCTCTGCACTTCTGCCGCGAGAGCCGCTGTATGCTCCTCCATTCGTAGAGAGCGTTCGGTGTTTCCGTTGACCGTGATGACTCCTCGAGGGCCTGGAATCTTGAGCTTGAGGTATGCGTAGTGCGGCACCGCATTGAACTTTGCAAACGCGGTTCGTCCGAGCAGTGCATGATAGCCGCTGCGGAACAGGACTATGTCGAAGATTAACTCCTCGCTTCGGAAGTTATCCGGGGATCCGAAGACCACTTCAAGTGTGATTGAGACTGTATAATTGGCCTCTACACCTGGTATGATGCCTTTGAAGGTCGTCTTTGTGGGTTTAATCCTTGAGGGGTCTATGCCCATCTTGCGCACTGTATCCTAATAAAGCAGGTTCAGGCTGCTGCCGCCGTCCATCAGGACTCTGGTGAGGTGAAACCCATCGACGATTGGGTCTAAAACCAATGCGGTGAATCCGCCATGACGGATGCTAGTGGGATGGTCCCTTCGATCAAAAGTGATCGGGCAGGAGGACCACGGATTGAACTTTGGGGAGACTGGCTCCATCGCGTATACGTCCCTGAGTGCACGCTTCCGCTCTCTTTTGGGTATGTGGGTTGCGTATATCATGTTCACCGTCCGTACTTGTGGGGGGAAACCCTTCTGTCCTCTATTGTTCGGCGGCCGGGTCTCTTCCTCGTCATCGCTATGCAGCCCCTTGTCATTGTTTTCGGCAATTAACTTGCCTGCCTGCTTGAATACCCAACAATCCCTGTTGGTGTGATTAGCTGGCTTTTCGGGGGTGCCATGTATCTGGCACGAGCGATCGAGTATCCGGTCCAAATTGGACGGACCCGAAGTAGTTCTTTTGAATGGCTTTTTCCGCTGACCGGGTTTGGAGCCTCTGAATCCGGCGTTGACTGCCATATCTTCAGTATTATCGCCGTTAATGCGGCGCTTGTGCTTATTGCGACGCGACCTGCCATTGCTGTCCTTGATATCCGGATTACCAGACTTTTTGGTGAGGTTGTTACTGTGGGCTAGCCAGCTGTCCTCTCCCGCACAGAAGCGGGTCATGAGTGATGTGAGGGCTGCCATGGATTTCGGCTTTTCCTGTCCTAGGTGCCGGGGAAACCACTCGTCGCGGATGTTATGTTTGAAGGCTGCAAGGGCCTCCACATCCGGATAGTCGACGATTTGATTTTTCTTGGTTAAAAATCGAGTCCAGAATTGTCTGGCCGACTCGTCTGCCTGCTGAATTATGTGGCTTAGGTCATCAGCGTCTGGTGGTCGCACATATGTGCCCTGGAAGTTATCAAGGAATGCGGCTTCCAGGTCCTCCCAACACCCAATTGATTCTGCTGGCAGGCTGTTGAGCCAATGCCGAGCTGGTCCTTTAAGCTTGAGTGGGAGGTATTTGATGGCATGAAGTTCATCGCCGCGGGCCATGTGGATATGAAGGAGATAGTCTTCGATCCAAACCGCGGGGTCTGTTGTGCCATCGTAGGATTCAATGTTCACGGGTTTGAACCCTTCGGGGATTTGATGATCCATTACTTCATCTGTGAAGCATAGTGGGTGTGCGGCGCCTCTGTATTGGGCTATATCACGACGTAGCTCAAGCGAGCTTTGTCTATTGTGTTCGGCCCGGCCGGAATTGCTATATCCGACGCGACGGTTGTCATCGCGTATCGTGGGGCGCCACGCGATCCGTAGATCGATCTTGATTGTCTTGCCTTATCCTCCAATATTTCTCGCAAGTCCAGCGCATTCCCCCGTGGCTTTGTACTTTTCGAGCAATGCCGGGGTGCGGCTTTAGCGGAGGGCCTAGGGGCCTCTCTGTCGCGGCCTCGAGGTGGCTGGTCGGCCGTATTGTGTGCTGGTGATGTAGGTTTATATGCTTCCTCCTCTAATCGGGGCAGCAACTTGCGTTTTGGGTAGCTTTTGGAGGGGCGTTCGAGTTCGTACTCTTCGGCCGCAAGGACTTCATTCCATCTGTCAGCTAGCAAATCTTGGTCAGCTCTAAGCTGTTGCTACTTTTTCTTGAGGCTGCTTGCCGTGGCCATAAGCCTGCGTTTAAAACGCTCTTGTTCGACGGGATCCTCAGGTACGATGAATTCGTCGTCGTCGTCGAGGCTTGCCTCGTCTCCAGAGGGAGGCATGTAATTGTCGTCCTCTACCTCTTTGTCTGCCGCTCTCTCATGAGGGCTGGCTTCTCCATCCTCCTGTGCTGAATCTTGCTGGAGGGGATTGTCTTCGGCACTGTCCAGGGTGTTATTATCTCCGGTGCCGGAATCTCCATTCTTGCTGTGGCGGGATTTTGAGCGGCGCTGCTGACGCCGACGCTTGGGCTGTTTTTTGGAGGGGTCATCCTCCGCTGTTCCATCGCCATTCCCATCCTTTGGGATGTCCACCATATGTCGTATGACGAGGTGGCTTTCTAGTGCCCTGTAGGCGCTGGTTCCTGTTCCTCTTCGGCATCGTCGTCCATACCGTCGATATCTTCGGAGTCGAAGTCTAGCATGTCGATTAAGTCGTCGACAGTGACTACGAAGTGGGTGGAGGGTGGGTTTTGAATTTCTTCGTCGTCCGCATCCCAACCGTCCTGGCCATAATCCAGCCAGGGCTCTCCTAATAAAGAGAGATACTTTAGCGAGTTCAGGATGTCGCCAAAGGGCGAGTGCTGAAAGATGTCCGCAGTGGTGAACTCCATGATCGGCGCCCAACCGGATTCGATTGGAAGGGGCGCGGGAGGTTCAGAGTCCGGGGAGGAGTCCAGCACCTCGGAGTCATGAGCTTCACAAGGGACGGGGTCGGTATTCGGCTCCATCACCATAGAGGTAGCATCCCTCAAGGCGGTGTCTAGCCACCCATGCTCGATCGGAGCAGTCGGCTCCGAGACAAGGGTCGGAGCGGACTCTTGTGCGGACTCCAGGGCACTGTCCGGCGGCAGAGCTAAATCATGCCCATCGTGACAGTGCAGCGCGCTTGGCTGTGGCTCGAATCCATCAAAGATCAACTCTCCGCGGATGTCGGCCGTATAGTTCAAACTTCCAAATCTGACCTGATGGCCAGGGGCGTAGCTTTCGATCTGCTCCAGATGGCCAAGCGAATTGGCCCGCAGTGCAAAGTCGCCGAACACGAAGATCTGCCCGGGGAGAAAAGTCTCACCCTGGACCGCGTCGTTGTTGATGATCGAAGGAGCCATCGAGCCTATGAGCGACGACATAGAGGAACTCTCAATGAAATCACCAATGTCGGTGTCAAAACCGGCGGATCTCGGGTAGGGGGTCCCGAACTGTGCGTCTAGGCGGATGGTAACAGGAGACAAGGGACACGGTGTTTTTACCCAGGTTCGGGCCCTCTCGACGGAGGTAAAACCCTACTCCTGCTTGATTGATATTGATGATATGGGTAGTACAAGAGTGGATCTACCACGAGATCAAGGAGGCTAAACCCTAGAAGCTAGCCTATGGTATGATTGTTGTTCGTCCTACGGACTAAAACCCTCCGGTTTATATAGACACCGGAGAGGGCTAGGGTTACACAGAGTCGGTTACAATGGTAGGAGATCTACATATCCGTATTGCCAAGCTTTCCTTCCACGCCAAGGAAAGTCCCATACGGACACGGGACGAAGTCTTCAATCTTGTATCTTCATAGTCTTGGAGTCCGGCCAATGATGATAGTTCGGCTATCCGGACACCCCCTAGTCTAGGACTCCCTCAGGAGTCACAACTCAAAATCTCAAGGACCAAAATATGTCAACATCGTCATCAGAGGTATTAGGGAGGATGGTGGTATATGTGGGATTGGAAGATGTGGTGGAAGGTGGGGATGTGGTGGTAGCCGAACTGAAAAATTCAGTTTCGTCAGAGTTTCACGGACGTCCGGTTTTTACGATTGTCCGGTCGTCGGACGTCTGGTAGGTTCCGGTCGTCCGGTGCCTGGGCGAAATTCGGGCACGGGATGAACTGCGCGATTTCGGGGTGGATGAAGATGGTGATGTCGAAATCGAGCGGATTGGTGGATGGAAAAGGGTGGGGAGGGTGGGTAAAGCTGGATCCACACGTAGCAACTCAAATCCATGAACCAAATCCAACAAAATCTCAACTCACCAACAAATAAAAAAAATTTGGGGCTATTTTTGGTGGGGATTTTCGGATTTAGGACGAAAACAACAAAATTAAGCTAGAAAACGAGGGGTAGGGGCTCCAAAAACGTGATCAACGTGGCTCATGATACCAAGATGATGTAGGGCGGAACCCTATGGTGACGATCTTTCACATTTGGAGTGGATCCTATGGGGAATCACAAAGAACACGCCGAAGCACAAAGGGGAAACACGGGGAAAATGAGAGAGAATCACTAAATCGACAAGGAATCAATCACACAAGTGCTAGATCACCAAGAACAAAGAGTAACACATGATCCACAATCAACAAAGGTAAGGATACAAAGGAACCGTTCTTCTCCGTGAGGAGGTCTTGATGGTCTTCCCTAGAAGGGGTCTTGAATCCGCTTGGGGGATCTTCTTCGAAGAGGTCGTGAGCTCCGAGGAGAACTAACCAAGTGGATGAGCAAGGCTCTCACACAAATATGAGCTAAACCAATGCTAACCCTAGTTAGGTGGTGGGAGAGGCCTATTTATAGTCTTAGTGCAAAAGGGGCGAAGTGAAGGGGTACATGGGCTTCGGCCCGAAACTGTGCGCAGACAGGTACCGCACGTCCGCTGGGGACCGGTCGTCCGGTGGCTCATGGGGGTCCGGACGTCCGGTGTTGTTGGACATCCGCTAGATGCGTTCTGTGAAGGAGGCGCCGGTCGTCCGGTATCTTCATACTTCCGTTAATATCCATTCTATTGGGGGGTGCCGGACGTCCGGTGACTTCGGTCGTCCGCTCGCTGGAGAGTGTGGCCGGTCGTCCGGTCCGGGCCGGACGTCCGCTATTTGGGGCCTGCGTTGGCTGGGACTTGGCAGCTGGGGCTTCAGGCGCCGGACGTCCGGTCCCGACCGGTTGTCCGGTGGCTGGAGTTTTCTCCGGTAGATCTCCTTCTTGACCTTCGCGGTTGGTAGCCTTGCCGTCTTGTCCGATGGATGTAGATGTACCATGGCTTTCCTCCAAGTACCTGATCACACACAGAGTGTCCATATGAGGTAGTAGCCAAGTCTCGTGAGTGGAGAGAGGAAGTTCGGAAAGGAGCGAGTTCACCTTATCTTCAATAGCCTTTGCTCTAGCTCTTGTTATGGGTTCGAGTGGTGTTGAGGGAGATGTAGATACGTCCATGGGGATGAGCAAGGGATGCTCCGCATCAGAAAGACACTCCATTGAATCCCAAGTCATTGTTGCTCTCTACAGCTCGTTTTGTCAACTCATGGGATTGTGAGGTTGACAAGTATTCATGGGTACCTACACAAAAGAAACACAAACCAAAGAAATTGTGCGCGTGGTAAATGTACACATCATCCATCATGATGTGTATGTGCACATGTGAGTTAGCACAAGATAAGCATCTCTCAAAGAAATTTGATGCATGGTATAAGAACATGTCATCCATCATGAAAGAATAGTTATTGTGTATGACACGATGGGGATGCAAATTTAGCATAGAAGTATATGGCACATCAATAGCATGTTTATTCATGGGAAGCATATTGTGCACACAATTATTGGGATCATGCAATGGATAGGATGAATCAAAATCTCCTAATAAGGATGAGGAAACTATGGGGGTCTCCTCATGAGCAATAGCGGAAACATCATATGGAGAAAATGGAGAACATCCAAAACAATGCATATCCGAAGCTAGGTGGTCATGGCATGGCAAATGTGATAAATGATGCAAAGGGAGCATATCAATATCATCACAAGAAAAACAAATGCCAATAACCATGGGCTTGTCATCTATGCCATATGTGCAAATTGGGTTTATGTTGATGGCATATGCATAGTCACTAAGATGAGATTGCAAATATGACATATTGTTGATCTCATGCATAGCATATGACAAGTCAAGAGGATTGTCAAACATGATGTGACCAAGAGAATTATCACAAGAAATCCTATGTAACATGGCATCACAACTAATAGACTCCACTTGGCAATCATCAAACTCATCATAAATGGGTAAATCATCGCATGGGGAAGTCGAACTAGAATGAAGCATGCCAATAGGTGGATCAACATCATGCAAGCAATCAATACCAAGGATGTCCACTAGTGGGACAAGATCATCACCTTCACCTATGTTACCTTTCTCGTTGCACTCAAGTGGTGTAGGTGAGGTGGGAAAGACCAAAGCGTGGTCAACATCATCATCATGATGGAACCATGTGGGAGGTGCATCATAGTCCACCATGGCCATCGTCTTGTCCAAAGGAAGGACGAAGTCGTCGAGGATCGGCGCGTCATCATAAATGGGACCTAACAACAAATGAGAAGACACAATAGAGGTAGAGGTTAAGTTGTTAGAAATCGAAATGGCCTCACATGCCCTATCAACTACCTCACACTCTCTATGTGGTGGTGGCTCACTCACTCCCTCAAGGTAGGTGCACTCAATGTCACATATGGTGGAGTCACTCAAGTGGTGGTGGTGGTGGTGGCTCTCCTCACATGGGAATTGGAGCAACTCGTCATATATGGGGCTAGTGGTGAAGTCACTCTCACTCTCAATATGGTGGCTCAAGTCACTCAAGTCATCATACGTCGCCGTGGTCGAAGGGAAAATCCCATGCTCAACCATCTCGTAGTCGTCGCCGTGGATGAAGGCCGAAGGTGGCACATCATCACTCTCATCGTGGATGAAGGCCGAAGATGGCACAACATCACTCTCGTCATGGATGCAGGCCGATGTAGGCGTACTCGTCGGAGGTAGGCGAAGATGCCATACGTCCAAAGGTGAAGATGCCTTGATGACACTTGGCGAAGATGCCGAAGTGGTCGTAGTAGTCAAAGCTCCGTCTTGGTGGTGCTTGTCTCGTGGTCTTCCCTTGTGCTCATGAAGTTTGGCCGTAGCTTGATGTAGAGCTTTTTGGGACTTGTAGGTGTATGCATCATGAGCATCTTCATCTTGATGGTGTTGCAGTGCTTGAGCTCGATGACATTCCGAAGATTGGCCACTTGAGCGTCGCCGCCTTGAAGATGACAAAGGGGGAGAAGACTTGTAGTTGGCCAACATGTCGCGTACTTGATCCCTTTGTTCGGCCAACTTGGTGTCGAGGTAGTCTCTTGTCCGTGCTTCAAGTTGATGAATGTCGGTGGTGAGTCGCTCAATGCCTCGCGTTGCTCGTTGTAGTCCGAAGATGGGCAATTTGGTGATGTAGTTGTTCATGTCGTCGTTGTCGTGGAATACCGGAGATGAAATGCCTTGCCTATCCATCACAAGACTCGAGTAGAGGTGAGTAGGAAATGAGATAAACAATACCAAGTTACCTTTTCCCAAAGTTGAGGATGTATCCCGTTTCACTCAATGTGAGATGAAAGAATAGTGGAATTGGTACCGGACTTATTCACTCACACCTATCAAGTAAATCTTATGGTGGATCTCGGTGAGGATAGTGGCACAAAAATTTGATGCAAAATGTTAGCAAGAGTCAATAATGTTGGAAAAAATTCACAAATTCGCAAGTGAAACAAGTAGACCAATAGCAATATGTGGCACACGGAAACACACACACATATAGATAAATGGGGTCGTGCAACCAAGGAATGAGTATAAAATGTGGAATCCACGGAAAACGCTCGTGTTGCACAACTCAAGAGAGACGCTAGCACAATTACTCAATAGGCGGATACAACACTTGTGCACAACCTATAAGATGCAAAATGTATGAGCTTTCTATCCCAAGTATGCTATGTGTATGATGTTCCCGATGTTCTTCTCAAGATGATCCAAGATGATCGGATATGACAATCTCTATGTGCAATGTGGTATGATGCTATGGCGCTTGCTCACAAGCTCTTTGTTCTCTTTTTGCTTAAAAGCTTATTCTCTCTTTTTTTGATATGGCCACTTATGCAAAATGCACAAACCAAGATAGCAGTTGTGTATATGCGGGAACGATCTTGCGACACAAGGGATGATATGATGATACCAAGATGATACCAATATGATATGGTATGTATGTAATGGAAGGTATGGATCACTAATGTGCACAAGTAAAGTTGCCGGCAATACTCAAATGGCTAGTCTCGATAGGCAAGTGACGCAAAATGTGCTAAGGAGTTAACAATGTAATGGAAAGAATGTACAATGGTAGGATACCACAATACCAGGATGATATAGAGGGTACCGTTCTTGCTTACGGTTAGGGTGTCAATTGGTTAAGTGGTCGATGTCGACGACGACCTCGCGGCGATGATGAGTGGCGGTGTTCTTGATGTAGATACCAAGATGATGTAGACCCGTCCCTAAGTAGCCGAAACACCTTAAGAAACGGTAAAAAACCGTGAACTCAAAATCTCAAGGTAAATGTCAAATAGTGGTAGTGGAAAGCGTTGGTGGTTCCGGAGTTAGCAATGCGGACGTGGTGGTGGTGGTTGATGACGAAGCAACCGTCCCTAAGTAGCCGACACACCTTAGGAGACTCAAGTCACCACTCAAGCAACCGCAAATGCTATATGGATCGAAAATGGGTTAGGTTGCGGAAAGCTATGGTGGTTTTGCGGATGATATGGTGGATGGCCTATGCAAAGATGCCAAAATGCCAAATTTTTGATGGAGTCAAATGATGTTGGAACCTATCTATATGGATGGGGTATGTCAATAGCTACTCAACGAGCTAAAGAACGTCAAAATTGGACTCTGGGAGCGAAAGTTATGGCCGAAACGGTGAGTGGTGTTGGGCTG
>NC_041391.1:350452642-350468533 GCF_002162155.2 Triticum dicoccoides
GGTCCGGGTGCCCGGGGTTGACGGATTTGGGCGGAAATTCGTGGGAAAGTGCAAAAAGTTGGTGGATTTCGTGGAGGGAAAGGTGGAGATGGATGGGGGGAAGGCTAGATCCACTTGAAACCAAGCAAATCCATGGATCAAATCCAACAAAATCTCAACAAACCAACAAATCATAAAAAAATTTGGGGCTATTTTTGGTGGGGAATTTTCGAATTTGGGGAAGAACACACAAAATTAGGCTAGAAAACAAGATGGGGAGGCTCCAATTTCGTGATCAACGTGGCTCATGATACCAAGATGTTGTAGGGTGGAACCCTAGGTGAAGATCTTTCACGAATTGGAGGGGGAATCCCCAAGAACAAGATGAACACAAGAGGGAAAACAAGAGGAATACTCAAGAACAAGTCCAAATCACACATCCACTAGACCAACAAACACACAAGATCCACAAGGTACATGAACAATCAAAGAGAAATAAGATACATGGTAGAGTTCATCCCAAATCTTATGAATGTGATGAGGTCTTGATGATCCTATGATGGGGATCCTTCCCCAAGGAGGTTGTCTTGATGATTGGTCACTCCAAGAGGAGGTGTTGATCTCCTAGTGGAGTGGATCCATGGAGCAAAGCTCACCAATGTCTATCAAATACTTTGCTATCCCACAAATGAGCTAGGGGAGGTGCTTATATACTCTAGGGACGAAATGAGAGGAAGAGGGGGATACAAGGGACCAAATCCCAAAAGTGCACGCAGGCACACGGAGGAGTCCGGGCACCCGGGGGCAAACCGGCCGGGCACCCGGACCGGTCAGAGGCCTACGCCCAGGCGGGACCGGGCACCAGGTGGCGAAGGGGCCGGGCACCCGACCAGGTCAGGGGCTGGCTGGGGAGTGGCCGGGCACCCGGGCCCAACATGGCCGGGCATCCGGGGAGGGGCTGAGGCCGTGCCAGGAGCTGGGTCGGGCACCCGGGGGTGATGGCCCGGGCACCAGGTGGGGAACTCGGCCGGAGCGGGGGGTGGCCCGGGCACCCGGTGGCAAGGGTCGGGCACCCGGTCGGGGCTGGGGCGGCTCAAGTGGGCGGCCGGGCACCCGGGAGGGTGGCTGGGGCAAGGCCTAGGCCGAGGCCGGGCACCCGGGGCCGAGGTGGCCGGGCACCCAGGGAGTCCAGGAGGCTCCACCTCCTTGCACGTCTTGCTGCCTCTCCCCTTCTCGTTCTTCTTGTGTGTCTGAGTCTTTGTCCCCACCTCCACACGGTCATCTCCTTGGTACCTGAGAGTGCAAGATATCTCCGTTTGAGGTAGGACCCGGTTCTCATGAGAAATCGAATGGAGTTCGAATAGGAAGGAAGTGACCTCGGTTTCGACGGTGCGTGTGCGAGCTTTCGACGTAGGTCCTTTCCATGCTTGCGGAGGTGGTGTGACATCCATCATGATGGTCGAGGGATGCTCCGCATCAGGGGTGAAGGGATACATGGGCTTAGCCCAACACGCGCACGCAGGCGCTGGCCGGATGATCCGGGGGTGGAGCCGGATGATCCGGGCTTGTCCGGATGATCCACGTGGAGGCCCGGATGAGCTGGAGGCGCGGCTGGTGGCGGTGCAGGGCCGGATGTCCGGCTGGGGGTCCGGATGTCCGGGCAGGGTCCGGATGATCCGGGACGCCGTCCGAATGGTCTGGCTTCAGGTGAGACCTTTGGGTGCCTTCGGTGCGAGTTAGCCGATCGTCCGGACCGGGGTCCGGATCGTCCCGGCACTGTCCGGATCGTCCGGGCCGCCATCCGGATCGTCCGGCCAGTTTGGGACTTGGCGCTTTTCCTCTCCGTCTTCACGCATGTCTTCCGCTTTCGGTTCTCCTTGCTTCCTAGCTTATCCATGGTTAACTCCTTGGTACCTGAGTATGCATAGCATTTCCGTTTGAGGAAGTAACCATCTCTCATGTGAATCGAGAGGGAGTTGTGAGAGGAGTGATGTCACCTCGGTTTCAAGAGCTCTTGCACGTGCTCGAGTCATAGGTCCAAGTGGTGTTGTAGGGGATGTAGATGCGTCCATGGGGATGATCGTGGCATGCTCCGCATCACATAATGTCGAAACGACAAAATGTAGGCTTTATCAGTAGTCATTGATAATCTGCGTAGGCAATAGATCCATACGACTACCTTGTGATCCCAAGCATCAATTTGAAGAAATCACTATAAATTTTGCACCTGTATTTGCAAGAAATTAAAAATGTCAATTGCAAATAGATGTATTAATCTCAACATGTATTAAACATGGAAATATACACATCATAGAAATATCTCAGAATACATCGTACTCAACTGAGAAACAGTACTATGGAGGTACTGAATTTATCTTTGCAAGAGATTAAAAATCTCAATTGCAAATAGATGTAATTTATCTCAACACGTGACGAACATGGAAATATAACAGACTAAAAACAGGGAGAAAATCACTATTAAAAGTTGTTGTTAGAACTAATTTTCTGAAATGAAAAAGTAAACTAGTAAAGCAATTAAGAAAATACTAGTACAGGAGTGCTGATAACTCAACTAGTAAAGCAACTAAGCAAATACTAGTACGGGAGTGCTAATGACTCAACCGCATGCAGTTAGGCCACGTAGTAGTACACGTATGTGCGACAGTCTAGGGCCTGGTCAATTGAGTACAGATAAGGAGAGAGACAGGGAAATAAATTCCCAATTACTCAATCCCCATCCTCACCAGACTAACAGGCAGAGACTTCCATGGCCGGTGGTGCCACCTCCAGCCACGCTGCCACGGTGTTCACCGGCGACGGGTGGAGGGACCAAGTGCTCCATCGTCTTCCGCGAGCTCGCCAACGGGATGCCAAGGGCCATGAGACGACAGCGAGCGCCCGAGCGCGGCGAAGGCTGAGGAGTTGCCGGCGCCGGGGTCGGCAGGTGTGGCGCGACGCGACTTCGTCGGTGTTGATGCCAGCGGCACTACTGGAGTAGGTCAGAAGGGGCTCGCAGGGCGAGAGCCGTGTCGTGCCTTCGCGTTAGAGGCCACGGTCGTGCCTCAGCCATGCTCCGCGCTGGGAGTCGCCTCCTCTGCCGGGGGTGTTGCGCCGGAGGGCGCTGCCTCCCTGCAGGGCTGAAGTCGTGCCATGGCCACCACTTCGCGGGCTGCACGCCTCTCTGTGAGCGGACGCGACCGTGGCCTTGGTCCCTTGCGCTCGTAGGGGCAAGGCCGAGGGCCAGGCACGGGGTGTGCCGGGAGGAACGGCCGCACCTTTGCTCGTCGCGCGTGCGTCGGATGGCGTAGCCGAGGGCGGAGCTTTATCCATCGGATACCGATAGGCGCCTCGCCGATGGGAGCCGAGGGCTCGACCACTGCAGTGTTTTGCGACGAGGCTGAACTCCACGCCATGGGGAGCCATGCAAGAGGGTTGTCGTCAGTCTCGCGGGTGGGCACGCGCGAGGGCGGCCACGGCGATGGACGGAGCACGGGAGCGCGTCCACGGGCGGGGCACAGGTGGCCGCGCGGGCGGGCGCGGCCTGGCGCTGCCAACTGTATGGCGCGGTTGCGTCGTACGCCAGTGCCAGGGTCCGATGATACAGCACCGTTGCTGATGCTAATGCTTTCTACAGAGTGGAAAAAAACATGGTGAAGAACCTTTTTTCTTCTCATGTTGTGCCTTTTTGCATCAGTCTGTTGATTGATGTTTTGGCCTTGATGATCTTTGAATCAATGGATGCCAACGCCCACTTATTCTGTTGTCGATTCTGGAATAGAGTCGACGGTGGTTGGGTTGACGCCCCGTATTGATGCGGAGCATCCTTGGTCATCCCCATGGACCTTCCATCGACTATCCAAGCTCCAAGTGGACCCATGACAAGAGCAAGAGCTCGTGCTATTCAATCCAAGGTGACATCACTCCTACTTGAGTTCCCCTTTTCTTCCAGTGAGACATGGCTACTGCCTAAGTCCGAGACGCTATGCGTGATCAGGTACAACGCTCAAGCAACGGAGCCAGGAGCTGCAGAAGAAACGACAGGCGTCAACTCTCTAGACAGCCCGGAACCTTCGGTCATAGCCTGGAACTTCCGGCCCCCGGGACGTCCGGCCTACCCGGAGCTTCCGGCCTCCGACGACATCGACCAGCCCGGGCGTGCCAACTCTCTCGTTAGCCAGGAACCTGCGCGGAACCCATCCCGGAGCTTTCGGCCCCCGGAACCTCTGGCCCGCCCGGACCTTCCGGCCCCCGGACGCCAGCCCAGCTCCACCCGCGTCAACTCTCTGGTTAGGCCGGACCCTGCCCGGACCCTTCGTCACCCGGAACTTCCGGCCCCGCCCGGAACTTCCGGCCTTGCCTGCGCGCAGACACTTGGGCCGAGGCCCGTGTACCCTTTTGCCCCATAAACTATATATACTCTTCTCCTACCTACGTTTTAGGGTTAGCATTAGTTTAACTCCTATTTTGTGTGAGAGCCTTGCTCATCCACTTGGTTACTTCTCCTCGGAGCTCACGACCTCTTCGGAGAAGATCCCCCAAGCGGATTCAAGACCCCTTCAAGGGAAGACAATCAAGACCTCCTCACGGAGAAGAACGGTTCCCTTTGTATCCTCCCCTTGTTGATTTTGGATCATGTGTTACCTTGGGCTTTCGGTGATCTAGCCCTTGTGTGATCGATTACTTGTCGGTTTAGTGATTCTCCCGTTTCTCCCTGTGTTCTCCCTTGTGTTTTCCGCGCGTTCTTTGTGTTTCCCCCGTAGGATCCACTCCAAACGTGAAAGATCGGCCCCTAGGGTTCCGCCCTACATCATCTTGGTACCATGAGCCACGTTGATCACATTTTTGGAGCCCCTACCCCGTGTTTTCTAGCTTGATTTTGTTGTTTTCGTCCTAAATCCGAAAATCCCCACCAAAAATAGCCCTAATTTTTTTTGTGATTTGTTGGTGTGATGAAGTTTGTTGGATTTGATCCATGGATCTGCTTTGCTTCGAGTGGATCTAGCTTCCCTACCCTTCTTCCCCTCTAATTTCTTCTTTTTCCCCTTCGGATTTGGGTTTTTCCACAAGTTTTTCCGCCCAAATCCACGTTCCCGAAGTCTCCGTTCTTGGCAGAATCACGACCACCGGAACTTCCGGCCCAGCCCGGAACTTCCGGCCCCCGGACCTTCCGGCCTTCCCCGGAACTTCCAGAACCCGGACCTTCTGTCTTGCCCGGACCTTCCGGCCTAGACAGAGAGGTTGCGCATCTTCGTCAACTTCCGCTACTTCGGTAACTCCGACCACGGTGCAGCGGCATCTTTGCCAACATACTGAAGACCGTGTACCACGACATCATCTACATTCGCATCCGTTTAAAACCTTCAACCGGAAGCAAGGACGGTAATATCGACGACATCTTTGTCCAAAAATTGCCAGTGCATTGATAAGCTTCATAGCCCATCTTTTGCTGTTGCTTACCCATCGAGACTAGCCATTGAGTATTGCTGGCAACGTGACTTGTGCACATTAGTGAACATACTCCATAGCATACATACCATATCATAGTGGTGCATATCTTGGCATCAACTTGTGTGTCACAAAGTTGTCATCGCATACACAATTGCTATCTTGGTTCGTGAAGTTTCGCATAAGAAAAGAGCTCAAAAGTGAAAGAGCCACCCAAGCTCTTAAGCAAGGAGGAAAGATAAGCAAATAGCTTATGAGCAAGAACCATAGCATCATATTACATTAAGATTGTCATATAAGATCATCTTGGATCATAGCACCGAAATAGCATACATATAGCATAATTGGGATAGAGATCGTTGCATTTTTGCCTAGTAGGTTGTGCACAAGCTCCGTATCCGCCTACTGTGCAATCGTGCTAGCGTCTCTCTAGTATTGTGCAACAAGAGCATTTTCGTGGATTCCACATTTTGGCTCACTTTTGGTTTGCACAATCCCACTTATCTATTTGCCTGTGTGTTCCCGTGTACCCCTACTTGCTTGGTCTACTTGTTGCATTTGCAAATTTGTGAATCATTTCCAACATTATTGAAGCTCACTTACTATTGCATCAAATTTTGTGCCACCATCCTAACCTAGCTCCACCATAAGCTTTTACTTGTGTAGGTGTGAGAACCGACAAGAATTTGTACCAATAGTGCTATTTCATTGTCCGCATTTGAGTGAACTTGATTCATCATCAACATCGGTCAAGGTACATTGGTATAAGTTCTTCTCCTTCTACCACTCAGATTTTTGCTTGGAGTGATGGATAGACCGAGTACTTCTACCAACCCACTCTTCATCGAGCAAGACGACGACATGTCATCATACACCACCAAGAGCCACCTCTTTGGTGCACAACGAGCGTTACATCAAGAGCAACAAGCAATGAATGACCGCATCGACAACCTGCATCGACAACCTCGCCACCGACTTGCGACTCTCTGATCAACGTACATGAGACTACTTAGACAATAAGCTCGACGCGCACAAGCAAGAGAATGATGCAAGAATGGACGAGATCCGAGCCTTGTTGGTGAACCGGCCTCCTTCAACTTCTTCATACTCAAGACGGAGCCACTCAAGTCGACACTCCGACGACTCCTTCTCCAGCTCAAGTACACCTTCATCGAACACTCTTCGACGAGCCGCGCGTCAAGACCGTCATGCATCTCACAACCCGCTACACGACAAGCATTCACAAGAGCAAGTCGATGAGCAAGTCCCTCGTCCTCACTCAAACCAAGTCGCTTTTGCTCAAGCTCAAGAACGACAACGACTACGACGCCAAGAGGAAGAACGAGCACGCCTACACCAAGAGGAACAAGACGCCGAGGCCCAACGTCTTCAACAATAACAACGAGAAGCGCAAGCTCTTGAGGCGCAACATGCCCTTCAAGACTCTAGTCGAGCCATCACCAACCGCAATCGCGAACGGTGCAATCAAGAGGAAGCCCTTCGAGAAGAAATCCAAGAGAGGAACTACCAACCGCGCGTGCAACGTCAAGTTCCTCAAGCTCCTTCACAAGCTCGTCAAGCTCCACCTCAACCTCAAGTTCAACAAGAGCAAGTTGATCATAGACTTCCTCCACGCCAAGAGCAACATGAGGATGATTACCCTCCACGTCATGGGCATCATCATCACCATCGCCAACAACACAACGAAGAGCAACGCTATGGCAAGCTCAAATTCACAATGCCCAAGTTCAATGTGATGCGGAGCATCCTTCGGTCATCCCCATGGACCTTCCATCGTCTCACCAAGCACCAAGAGGACCCATGATTAGAGCACGAGCTAGAGGTCTAGAGACCGAGGTGACTTCTCTCCTTAATGATATCTCATATGATCCTCTCGAGACATGGCTGCTACCTCAATCCGGAATGTTGTGCATGATTAGGTACCAAGAGGACCCTCCCGAGGATGCACATGAAGATGGTCAAGACCCCAAGTCCATGGAAGAAGAGAACCAATGGAAGAAGGCAAGAACAGCCTCCAGGCACCGGACCTCTGGCCAGGACACCGGACATCCGGCCCCTGGAGATCCACAAGGCCAGGCATCTACAGAAGAAGCTACAGGGACCGGACATTCGGCGTCCAGCCCGGACATCCGCCCCCCACCGGAAATCCGGCCTAAATCCCGCACATCCGGCACTGGCGTCCAGGGAGCACAGAAGCTTGCCCAGTTCGCCCGGACATCTGGCGTTCGCCCCGGACATCCGGCGCCTCCCGAAGCCGCGGACATCCGGCCCCTCCGAGCGGACATCCGGCGTTTCCCATCCAGTGAACATAAGAGTCAACTCCACTGGCCCGGACATCCGGCCCCTCCAGCCTGGACATCCGGCACCTCGTGAGCGCCCGGACATCCGGCCCGTCACCCGGACATCCGGCGCCCTCTGCCTGCACGCAGCTCCTTTGGGCCGTGACCCATGTACCCCTTCGCCCTTTGACTATATATACTCCCTCATCCCGTAAGTTTTAGGGTTAGCATTGGTTTAGCTCATATTTTGTGTGAGAGCCTTGCTCATCCACTTGGTTACTTCTCCTCGGAGCTCACGACCTCTTCGGAGAAGATCCCCCAAGCGGATTCAAGGCCCCTTCAAGGGAAGACAATCAAGACCTCCTCACGGAGAAGAACGACTACCTTTGTTGATTTTGAATCTTGTCCAACCTCATGAGTTCGGTGATCTAGCCCTTGTGTGATCGATTACTTGTCGATTTAGTGATCCTCTCGTTCCTCCCTGTGTTTTCCCCTTTGTGTTTTCCGCGCGTTCTTCGTGTTTCCCCGTAGGATCCGCTCCAAACGTGAAAGATCGGCCCCTAGGGTTCCGCCCTACATCATCTTGGTATCATGAGCCACGTTGATCACGTTTTTGGAGCCCCTACCCCTCTTTTTCTAGCTTGATTTTGTTGATTTCGTCCTAAACCCAAAAATCCCCACCAAAAATAGCCCCAAATTTTTTTGTGATTTGTTGGTGTGATGAAGTTTTGTTGGATTTGATCCACGAATCTGCTTTGCTTCGAGTTGATCTAGCTTTTCCCCATCTCTCCCACAATTTCCATCCACAAATTCGTCCGAATTTTGCCCGGAGTTGCCCTTTTGCCCGCGGTGTTCCTCGAGTTCGTCCATGATCCAGGCGCCCGGACATCCGGCACCCCGGACATCCGGCAGCTGGCCCAGACATCCGGCCCCTGGGAGCAGCAACTCCATCCGCCGCGCCCATTTCCCCATACTTTCGCCCAATTTTGCCCCGGTGCCCATGCTTACTTCCGCATACCCCCAACACTTTCCAAAAATACCACCACCGCTCACCGCTACCTCCTATGTCGATTTTGACACGTTTTGGTCTTTGAGATTTTGAGTTGTGGTTCCCATGTCCTATTGTGTTTTGGCTATATAGGTACGGTTCGACGTCAGCCATCACCACCGCTCACCTCCATCGACTACTCAACATCGCCAAGGACGGTAACCTCGACGACATCTTTGTCATACCTTGCAATTGCATTGATACCCCACATGGCCTTACTTTTGCGTAGCTTACCCATCAAGACTAGCCATTGAGTATTGCCGGCAACGTGACTTGATGAGGACATCAATACCATTGTTACACCCACATCCCCTACTGCTACATATACTGGACCAATTACTAGAGCTCGCGCACGCCAATTAAATTATCAGGTACTTTCGTTTCTTGGTAATGATTCTAATGTTCATGAGAATATGATGCTGCCTAAATTGGATACATTTGTTTTGCTTACAAATGAAGGGCCTAGCTTGGAGAAGGATGAACATTGGAGAAAGAACAAGCATGGAGATGATGGCATGCGCAAGGGGAACCAGAACAGAGTTACAAGTGATGATTTCAGGACTTTGAAGCCACCATAATGAGTGCATGAATCCTTGGACGAAATATACAAGATGCCACTTCATAAATTTCGTCCAGAGGCTATTCTAGGTGCTGCGTCACCTTATTATTGGGCCAGGCCCATGTAATTTCGAAATACATAAGTATAGGCTATTTTTAGAGTCTGTATGTGTGGGGAAACAAGAGATAGGGTTAGTTTCGGACCCCTCCACCAAGGGCCACGAAATTCACCCCCTCTTCCTCCATATATACAGCCCTTAGGGAACCGTTTAGACTTTGGGTTTTGTTTAGATTAAAAGTTAGCCATAGCTGCAACTTCGCATACTTTGTTTGTGTTTAACGACCAGACAAAGGCGTCACAGAACCCTACCTTGATCAATAAAGCTTTCCTCTTATATTCGCAATATCCATATTGCAATCTTAGTTTCTTGCTTGTTCTTCATTTGCCTGCAGGAAATAGACCTTCATGGTAAGGTTGATCGTGCTCCGGCGTGGTCAATAACCTCTCGGAGTTGGTTTAGCAATTGCTAAGGCGCGCCGGCCTCGCACGTTCGTAGTCGGATCGTCAAAGTCGACTTCCACCGAAGCTATATCCATCATCTCATCGAAAGACGGGACACCTTTGCCTCTATCAAGTGGTATCAGATTTCCAGGTTGCTCGGTGAGCTTTTACAGTTTTTCGTAGTTTAGATTGAGTCGGTTCTTCATACGTACAGTCCACGAAAAAGCCACAAAAAAATTAGGGTTAGTTCATCATATCCGAACCAATCTGAGCCTTTGCATAATCTTTTTAGGGTTTTGCTTTGTTGAATTTGTGGTTGCATCGTCGTGTCTAGTTGCTGGTCTTAGCGTCTAGTCCTTTAGAGTTTCGAGTTCTATCACAGTTTGTCACGCCATCGCCGCACCATCTTCATCGTTGTTGCCATATACCACCACCGCTGCCATATCCCACCAACGCTGCCTTATACCACCACCGCTGCCATATCCCACCAACACTGCCATATACCACCTATCCATATCCATATACCACCACTTCTATCATATACCACCACCGCTGCCATATCCTACCACCATATATCCACCACCAATCTGAGTTCTTTTCGTAGTAGGTTTGTTTCCGAGATCCATCTAATTTCCGATTCATGTTTCCTTGCCTGAGTAGGTTTCGAAAAAGAGTCTGGAGACCCCCGGGCAGTTTTTAGGCCAAAATTTCGGCGACTGAAAATATTTTTTCCCTATCCTATTTTGAAGTCCCCAGGAGTATTTTGAGACATTCGCCATCATAGTGATTTTTTGTCGCACTTTTTCGTCGTCGCTGCCCCGATTTCTGAAAAAAAACAATTGTCCAAAATTTCATGCCCATCTTGTCAGATTGACCTGGGAAGAGTTTTGAGACACTCGCCATTATTGTGATTTTTCGCAAAAAAAAGAGCAGCGCAAAAAAAAGCGAAAAAAATTCCAGAGTGTGCTTTTCCCTTGTTTAAGTGCAGCGCCGTGATTTTGTTAGTGTTCTAGGCTCGCGTCTCTAGCATGGTCTAGCCTAGGACCAGCACAGTACCGTCGTTGAGCGTTTATTCAACTTTGCATCTCTGAATTGATTATTGTTGATCCTTTTTGCTACCATATTATAAGCCTTCCCAACTCCACATACATCTACGTCGTGTGTTTGACTCTCCCTGGTAATCGCTCTATCCAAGCTTTGAGAGTTTTGACTACAACGATTGTCGATCACCACCTGCTGCTGGGTAAGAACTGGTAAGAATTTGAGATTCGCTTGACGGATTTGTGACACCCCACCACCACCATATTCCAGTAGTCTATAGGATCATATTCTTGTCTGTTTCTATTGCTGCTAACTATGGCAGGAACACAAGTCGACGAGATTGACTGGGAGAACATGACGAACAAGGAGCTTCAGATAAGTTTCATCAAATGTTGGGTCAACAGGTGGAAGACGTGATGGCCAGCTTTGGAAAGGCTTGGAGAAGATGGATGACATTGAGAAGTCAATTGACACCAAGTTGGATGCCAAGTTTGATGAATTACTCAAACGTCTCCCACAACCAGCTCTACGCCACGATAAAGTAGGGCGAGCACAGCGTGTTCCTATTGAGCCAGGACAAAATTCTGGTGCCGCTGCTACTGCTGTTGGTGATTCTGTAGCTCCTACTATTACTGCAGAGGTGGAGGACTATTACAAGGATGAGGTTGATCAAAATCAGAACTATGTGCAGCCACCAGCACCACCACCACCAGGTCGACCTCAGGTATATATTCACAACGGTAGGCCTGCACCACCACCTCAGGTAAGAGATAATGACCATATTCCGAAACTGAAATTGAATATTCCACCATTTGAGGGTAAATATGTTCCTGATATATATCTTACTTGGGAGTTAAAACTGAACAACGTTTCACATGTTTACAATATCCCGAGGAGAGACGGGTTGCTGCTGCTGTTTGTGCTTTCACTAGTTTTGCATGTGTATGGTGGTCTAAACATTGTAGATTAAATCCTATTCCAACTACTTGGGCTGGTTTGAAAACTGCTATGCGTACTCGTTGGGTTCCACCATATTATCAACGTGAATTGCTTCAAAAATTGCAGCATTTAAGACAAGGAAAAAATTATGTAGAAGAATATTATCAGGAATTACAAACTGGCATCATTAGATGTGGTATTGTTGAGGAGAATGAAGCTATGCTTGCACGTTTTATGGGTGGATTAAATAGAGAGATTCAGACCATTCTAGAGTATAAGGAGTATACTAATATCACTCGTTTATTCCATCTTGCTTGTAAAGCTGAACGTGAAGTGCAGGATCGACAAGCATTGGCGCGAACTAACTTTTCTGCAGGTCGACTTTCACCATGGACACCGCGTGCATCATCTACTTCCACTGCACCAGCACCTCCATCAGCTGCTACCTCCAGCCGTGATACAAGAAAGCAGGCACAACCACCACTATCTGCCAAGAGCGCACCTACCGGGCCTACACAGAGCTCTTCTTCGTCCATGGCATCAACAGGGCACACAAGTGATATTATTTGTCGTCGTTGTAAGGGAAGAGGACATTATGCGCGAGAATGCAAATCTCAGCGTGTGATGATTGCTACTGAGGATGGTGGGTATGAGTCTGCTAGTGACTATGATGAGGCGAGTTTGGCCCTTATTACAAGTGAAGAACACGGTGGAGATGATTCTGATCATGAGACGCAATACATGGCTCCTGAAGATGCTGACAGGTATGAATGTTTAGTTGCTCAACGTGTTCTGAGTGTGCAGGTTACACAAGCTGAGAAAAATCAGAGGCATAATTTGTTCCATACAAAGGGAGTTGTGAAGGAACGTTCTGTGCGCGTCATCATAGATGGAGGGAGCTGCAATGACTTGGCTAGCATGGAGATGGTGGAGAAGCTCTCTCTCACCACAAGACCACATCCACATCCTTACTATATCCAATGGTTCAACAACAGCGGCAAGGTTAAGGTAACAAGTACTGTTCGTGTGCATTTTAGTATCTCTACATATGCTAATTATGTTGATTGTGATGTGGTACCTATGCAAGCATGTTCCTTATTACTTGGTAGACCATGGCAATTTGATAAAAATTCTGTACACCATGGTAGAAATAATCAGTATACTCTTGTTCATAAGGATAAAAATATTACTTTGCTTCCTATGACTCCTGATTCCATTTTGAAAGATGATATTAATAGAGCTAATAAAGCAAAACAGGAGCAAAATAAGAGTGAAAATCAGATTGTGGCAAAAGAATTTGAGCAACAAATGAAGCCTAATAATAAACCATCTAGTGTTGCTTCTGAAATTAAATTGAAAAGTGCATGTTTATTTGCCACCAAATCCAATATTGATGAGCTAGATTTCAGCAAATCTGTTTGCTATGCTTTTGTGTGCAAAGAGGCATTATTTTCATTCGAGGATGTGCCTTCCTGCTTGCCTCCTGCTGTCACTAACATTTTGCAGGAGTTCGCTGACGTCTTTCCACAAGACGTGCCACCGGGATTACCGCCTATTCAAGGGATTGAGCATCAGATTGACTTAATTCCCGGTGCTTCATTGCCAAACCGTGCGCCATACCATACCAATCCGGAGGAGAGGAAGGAGATTATGCGTCAAGTACAAGAGCTTCTTGACAAAGGTTATATATGTGAATCCCTTAGTCCTTGTGTTGTTCCTATTATTCTAGTACCGAAAAAGGATGGTACATCGCGTATGTGTGTTGATTGTAGAGGCATTAATAATATTACTATTGGTTATCGTTATCCTATTCCTAGGTTAGATGATATGCTTGATGAATTGAGTGGCTCTACAATATTCTCCAAAGTTGATTTGCGTAGTGGATACCATCAAATTTGTATGAAATTGGGGGATGAATGGAAAACAACATTTAAAACTAAGTTTGGATTATATGAGTGGTTAAGCATGCCTTTTGGGTTAACTAATGCACCTAGTACTTTCATGAGATTAATGAACAAAGTTTTACGTGCTTTCATTGGACGATTTGTGGTAGTTTACTTTTATGACATATTGATTTATAGCAAATCTTTGGAGGAACATTTGGAACATTTACATGCTGTTTTTATTGCTCTACGTGATGCATGTTTGTTTGGTAACCTTGGGAAGTGCACCTTTTGCATCGACCGAGTGTCTTTTCTTGGCTATGTTGTTACTCCACAGGGAATTGAAGTTGATAAAGCCAAGATTGATGCTATTGAGAGTTGGCCGCAGCCCAAAACGGTCACACAAGTGAGGAGTTTTCTTGGCCTCGCTGGATTCTATAGGCGTTTTGTGAGAGATTTCAGCACCATTGCTGCACCTCTCAATGAGCTTACAAAGAAGGATGTGCCTTTTGTTTGGGGTACCGCACAGGAAGAAGCCTTCACGGTGTTGAAAGATAAGTTGACACATGCTCCGTTACTCCAACTTCCTGATTTTAATAAGACTTTTGAGCTTGAATGTGATGCTAGCGGAATTGGATTAGGAGGTGTGTTATTACAACATGGCAAACCTGTTGCATACTTTTCTGAAAAATTGAGTGGGCCTAGTCTAAATTATTCTACTTATGATAAAGAATTATATGCTCTTGTTCGGACTTTAGAGACATGGCAACATTATTTATGGCCCAAAGAATTTGTTATACATTCTGATCATGAATCTTTGAAACATATTATAAGTCAAGCTAAACTGAATTGTAGACATGCTAAATGGGTTGAATTCATTGAGACTTTCCCTTATGTTATTAAACACAAGGAGGGTAAAGAAAATGTTATTGGTGATACATTGTCTTGTCGCTATACTATGCTTTCACAACTTGACTTCAAAATATTTGGTTTGGAGACCATCAAAGATCAATATGTGCATGATGCTGATTTTAAAGATGTATTGCAGAATTGTAAAGAAGGGAGAACATGGAACAAATTCATCGTTAATGATGGATTTGTGTTTCGTGCTAACAAGCTATGCATTCCAGCTAGCTCTATTCGTCTTTTGTTGTTGTAGGAGGCGCATGGAGGGGGATTAATGGGACACTTTGGCGTGAAGAACACGGAGGACGTACTTGCTACAGATTTCTTTTGGCCAAAGATGAGACGGGATGTTGAGCGTTTTATTGCTCGCTGCACTACATGTCAAAAAGCTAAGTCACGAATCAATCCTCATGGTTTATATATGCCTTTGCCTGTACCTAGTGTTCCTTGGGAGGATATATCTATGGACTTTGTTTTAGGTTTACCTCAAACAAAGAAGGGGAGGGATAGCATATTTGTTGTCGTGGATAGATTCTCGAAAATGGCAAACTTTATACCATGTCATAAAAGCGATGATGCCGTTAATGTTGCTGATTTGTTCTTTCGTGAAATTATTCGCTTGGATGGTGTGCCCAATACTATTGTTTCAGATCGTGATACTAAATTTCTTAGTCACTTTTGGAGATGTTTATGGGCTAAATGTCACATCCTAGTTAGCCATGCATTAGAGTGTTGCATCATGTTTACTCATTCATCAGAAACTTGAAATGGGGATGACAGAACCCCCAGTCCCCTCTGAATTCAACTAGGGTTTACTAAAAACTTTTTCAATGAACCTGAAATGCCCTTCTAAAATGCCCATCATTTTTGTCTTGGTTCAGAACCTCTGCCAAAAGTGGTGCACATTTTCCTAGGCCATCGTAGGGTTTTTGAATTAAATCATAAATATTTGAATTTGGGCATTTAAAATTATATAAATATTTAAATGCTCAAATATCTCCAAACTAAAATGTTTCATGTTGGAAATAATCCAACTATGGACCAGGAGTAGTTTGGTGATTTTAGGAGTTGCCTAAGTATTTTATTTAATTCAACAAAGTTGCAGAAGTATTAAAAAAACAGAAAACAGAAAGAAATGGAAAAAACTTACCTGGCGCCCAGCACCCGGCCCACCTGCCGGCCCAGCCCAGCGCCGCTCCAGCGAGCTGCTTGCCGGCCAGGCAGGCAGGCAGGTGCCCGACGGCGACCGCAGCGCGCGCCACGCACCTGCTCGCCGCCTCGCCGCTCCCC
>NC_041391.1:350468892-350475215 GCF_002162155.2 Triticum dicoccoides
CGCTCCCCCGCCATGACCGACGCCACCGTTGCCGTGCCTTCGCCGTAGCCGTGCTCCCCGCCGCCCGTGCGTCCTCTCACCGTGTCCAGGAGCTCCGCCGCTGTCCACTCCATCGAGCAAGCCGAGCCCCGAGCGCTCGCAACGCCCGAGTCCACCGCAACGACCTCGCCCGAACCGCCGTCGCCGGAGATCCCCTTCAACGCCGTCGTCGCTCCGGTCCATCTCCGGCCACACCAAGGGCTTCGTCGCACTCACTGTGAGCTTAGCCATCTTCCCCTTCCTTCCATTCATGCTCCCGAGCCGTGTAGCGACCTCCCGGAGCTCAACCGCACCCACCGCCGTGGAGCTCGTCGCCGACGTGCTCCCGGTTACCCTCCGACCACTCCACGGTGTCCATCATGCTCACCGTGTCACTTAGCACCTAGCTAGCCACTCCCCGAGCCTCACCGACCCCTCTAGCGTCAAGTTCGTCTTCGGCCGAACCCCGGTGGCCGCCAAAGTCGTCGCCGGCGCCAACTCCGGCCACCCCGACCCCAACGGACTCCACCAAGAGCTGCGGCTCGTCCTCAGCTCCACTCCGGTGGTCTCCGCGACCCATTTGGTGGCCGAAACAGCCAAAACCACTTCCGCCGCCGCGTTGGGCTCGCCGGCGGCTAAACGCCGGTGCAGCCGACCCGGGTTTGACCACGGGTGGGCCCTGGTTGACTCCCCTGAGTCAATGACAGGTGGGGCCCAACCCTGTTAATTAAACAGGTTTACTTTTAGTTAAACTTTAATTAATTTAATCACCCTGACATGTGGGACCCACTGTCAGGTTTGACCTGGACGTGTTCCGTTGACCTGCTGACGTCACACTGACGTCAGGCTGACGCAATAATTGTTTTTCTGGAATTATTCTAATATAGGAAATTCCAGAATATAATTTAAACTTCAAAAATTCATAACTTTTATTCTGTAACTCCAAATCAGACAAATTATATATGAAAAATGATCAGAAAAATCCAATCTATCCATCTGTACTATTTTCATGCATGACTAAACAAGTTAACTTTATGTTTAATGCAGAACAAGGAAAAACACTTTAAAGGACCATACTTGAGTTTGAAATTTGAATCTTTGATCCAAATTGGTACAAACCCTTCTGGTCTTAGTTGCATTAGCCCAACACACTCATATTGCTATGTTTCATGCATGCATCATATTATTGCACATTGTTTGGTGATGGTTGTGTATCGGTGTTCTTGCGGCAGGATCTGCCTCCGAGGAGTATCGTGATTACCCTAACGAAGAACCGTATCAGTGCATCGAACCATCAGGCAAGCAACCAACCATTTGATCATATCGATACAATCCCATGTTCTCACTCCTGCTCTCTTTTACTGCATTAAGACAACGCGTTTCAAACTGTTGTGTGCTACGGTAGTTGAACCCACTTCCTCTGCATGACCTGTCATTGCCACAGTAACTAGATGAAACCCACTAGCATGTGTAGGAGTTGATTGAGCCATATGTATGTGTTGTTCCTACCTTGCTATGCCTGCTATGCTTAGAGTCGTGTTAGGTCTGGTTCATCTGGGTGATGGGCTAGAGTGAAATGATTATGTCGGTAATAAGAGTGGTGTGGTGAACACGATTTGGTAAAGGTATCGATGAGAGGCCATGTAGGAGTACATGGTGGGTTGTTTCATTGAAGCCGACCTTAAGCACTGAGATCTGTATGTGTGATTTAAGAATTAGCTACTACCATGCATTGGGCCCGAAACCAATGGACCCTCTCGGCTTCTTATTCACCCTAGTTCTCCGTCCAGGAGTTGCAAGTAGTTTCTGGTGTTTGTAGCCTACTGGAGGCCGTGGACAGCGCTGACCGTAGGGGTGGGCTGTGATGCGGTAGGTACGTGGCCGGGTGTACCGAATACCTGTTAGGTATCTCGGGAACCCTGTTCACATCGTTCGGGGCCGTATGGGAAACCTCGGCCGGACTCCCTGCGGATGGAACCTGGATAGGCGATAAACCTGGACTGGAGGCTTAGGTGGTTAGGTAGGTCATGGCCGACACCCACGTTGGGCTTCCGCTTGAAGGTTGCCGAGTACATGTCGTGTAAACGACGGTAAGTGGTGAGAGCGTGTATGAAGAAGTACACCCCTGCAGGGTTATCATGATCTATTCGAATAGCCGCGTCCGCGGTAAAGGACTACTTGGTTGCCTATACAGTTCATAGACAAGTAAATGGAAACTACTAAAAGCCTCAAGATAAGTGTGAGTGCCGAGGATGGCTCTTCCGTAGGAAGACGGAGGTGGATCCTCGGTAGTGTATTGAATTGGTGAGTAGTGGACTCATGTGCGCAAAACCATTTCGAGTTGGAGTCTCGTAGGTTAGCCTAGCCAAGAGTCAAAGCTGGCTTGCTGCAACAACTCCACCAACCCTTCTTGATAATATGCATGTATGTAGGATCTGATGTAAGTCTTGCTGAGTACCTTTGTACTCATGTTGCTATAATTTACATTTTTCACAGAAGACGCTGCAACCCCTTCTGATGGGTTCTACGTAGACGTTGACATCAATGAGTAGGCTAAGGCTCAGGTGGTGATCCTGAGCTTGTGAAGGACCTCGTAATATAGCTAGGCTTTCCAAGCCTCTTTTATTTTACTAGTTGTCTGTAATCAAACAAGTTACTTCCGCTGCTGGTTTGTATGATTGTATGACTTGAATGCTGGGTCGTGTGACCCATACCTTTGTGTATGTTATGTATGGCTCTCTGAGCCTTAAATAAAGTACTTGTGTCATAGAGTCATGTTGTGATGCCTTGTTGTATTTGCACATATCGAGCATATTGTGTGTATGTTTGAAATGCTTGGTATGTGTGGGATCTGACTATCTAGTTGTCTATCCTTAGTAGCCTCTCTTACCGGGAAATGTCTCCTAGTGTTATCTCTGAGCCATGGTAGCTTGCTACTGCTCGGGAACACTTAGGCTGGCCGGCATGTGTCCTTCTTCGTTCCTGTGTCTGTCCCTTCGGGGAAATGTCACGCATTGAGTACCGGAGTCCTGTTAGCCTGCTACAGCCCGATTTACCGGAGTCCTGCTAGCCTAGTGCTACAGCCCGGACCCATTTGCTGATGACCGACACGTTCGTTGCTGGGTCATGGATGCCTGTCCCTGTAAGTCTGTGCCACTTTGGGTTTACGACTAGTCATGTCAGCCCGGGCTCTTTATCATATGGATGCTAGCGACACTATCATAAACGTGAGCCAAAAGGCGCAAACGGTCCCGGGCAAAGGTAAGGCGACACCCGTGGGGTTACCGTGCGTGAGGCCGCAAAGTGATATGAGGTGTTACAAGCTAGATCGATGTGACATCGAGTCAGGGTCCTGACACTAAATTGGGGACTAAACTGCTTTTTAGTACTACTTGTCACCCCCAAACTGATGGGCAAACTGAAGTAGTCAATAGAACATTGTCTACTAAGCTTAGGACTGTTTTGAAGAATAATAAGAAAATGTGGGAAGAATGCTTGCCTCATATTGAATTTGCTTATAATCGTTCATTGCATTCTACTACTAAGATGTGCCCTTTTGAAATTGTGTATCGTTTCCTACCTCGTGCACCTATTGATTTGTTGCCTCTTCCATCTTCGGATAAGGTTAATTTTGATGCTAAACAACATGCTGAATTGATTTTAGAAATGCATGAGTTAACTAAGGAAAACATTGAGCGTATGAATGCTAAATATAAACTTGCTGGAGATAAGGGTAGAAAACATCTTGTGTTTGCACCTGGAGATCTTGTTTCGTTACATTTGCAGGATAGATTTCCTGATTTGCGCAAATCAAAGTTAATGCCACGTGCTGATGGTCCTTTTAAGGTGTTGGAGAAAATAAATGATAATGCATATAAACTTGAGCTGCATGCAGATTTTGGGGTTAGTCCCACTTTTAACATTGCAGATTTGAAGCCTTATTTGGGTGAGGAAGATGAGCTTCCGTCCAGGACGACTTCATCTCAAGAAGGGGAGGATGATGAGGACATCAATACCATCCCACAGCCCCTACTACTACATATACTGGACTAATTACTAGAGCTCGCGCACGCCAATTAAATTATCAGGTACTTTCGTTTCTTGGTAATGATTCTAATGTTCATGAGAATATGATGCTGCCTAAATTGGATACATTTGTTTTGCTTACAAATGAAGGGCCTAGCTTGGAGAAGGATGAACATTGGAGCAAGAACAAGCATGGAGATGATGGCATGCGCAAGGGGAACAAGAACGGAGTTACAAGTGATGATTTCAGGACTTTGAAGGCACCATAATGAGTGCATCAAGCCTTGGACGAAATATACAAGATGCCACTTCATAAATTTCGTCCAGAGGCTATTCTAGGTGCTGCGTCACCTTATTATTGGGCCAGGCCCATGTAATTTCGAAATACATAAGTATATGCTACTTTTAGAGTCCGTATGTGTGGGGAAACAAGAGATAGGGTTAGTTTCAGACCCCTCCACCAAGGGCCACGAAATTCACCCCCTCTTCCTCCATATATACAGCCCTTAGGGCACCGTTTAGACTTTGGGTTTTGTTTAGATTAAAAGTTCGCCATAGCTGCAACTTCGTGTACTTCGTTTGTGTTCAACGACCAGACAAAGGCGTCACAGACACCACCTTGATCAACTCTTATATTCGCAATATTCAGATTGCAATCTTAGTTTCTTGCTTGTTCTTCATTTGCCTGCAGGAAACAGACCTTCGTGGTCAGGTTGATCATGCTCCAGCGTGGTCAATAACCTCTCGGAGTTTGTTTAGCGATTGCTAAGGCGCGACGTCCTCGCACGTTCGTAGTCGGATCGTCAAAGTCGACTTCCACCAAAGCGATATCCATCATCTCATCAAAAGATGGGACACCTTTACCTCTATCATGACTTGTGCACATTAGTGGTCATACTCCATAGCATACATCATACCACCGTGGTGCATATCTTGGAATCAACTTGTGTGTCACAAAGTTGTCATACCATACGCAATTGCTATCTTGGTTCGTGAAGTTTTGCATGAGAAAAGAGCTCAAAAGTGAAAGAGCCACCCAAGCTTTTAAGCAAAGAGGAAAGATAAGCAAAGAGCTTATAAGCAAGAACCATAGCATCATACTACATTAAGATTGTCATATAAGATCATCTTGGATCATAGCACCAAAATACCATACATATAGCATACTTGCGATAGAGATCGTTGCATTTTTGCCTAGTAGGTTGTGCACAAGCTCCGTATCCGCCTATTGTGCAATCGTGCTAGCGTCTCTCTAGTATTGTGCAACAAGAGAATTTTCGTGTATTCCACATTTTGGCTCACTTTTGGTTTGCACAATCCCATTTATCTATTTGCGTGTGTGTATCCGTGTACCCCTACTTGTTTGGTCTACTTGTTGCATTTGCAAATTTGTGAATCTTTTCCAACATTATTGAACCTGACTTTCAATTGCATCAAATTTTATGCCACCATCCTAACCAAGCTCCACCATAAGCTTTTACGTGTGTAGGTGTGAGAAGCGACAAGGATTGGTACCAATAGTGCTATTTCATTGTCCGCATTTGAGTAAACTTGATTCATCGTCAACATCGGTCAAGGTACATTGGTATAAGTTCTTCTCTTTCTACCACTTACATTTTGCTTGGAATGACGGATAGGCCGAGTACTTCTACCAACCCACTCTTCATCGAGCAAAACGACGACATGTCATCATACGTCACCAAGAGCCACCTCTTTGGTGCACAACGAGCGTTGCATCAAGAACAACAAGCAATGAACGACCGCATCGACAACCTCACCACCGACTTGCGACTCTCCGAGCAATGTACATGAGACTACTTCGACAACAAGCTCGGCGCGCACAAGCAAGAGAACGATGCAAGAATGGACGAGATACGCACCTTGTTGGTGAACCGGCCTCCTTCTACATCGTCATACTCAAGACGGAGCCACCTAAGTCGACACTCCGACGACTCCTTCTCCGGCTCAAGTAGACCGTCATCGAACACTCTTAGACGAGCCGCGCGTCAAGACCGTCATGCATCTCGCAACCCGCTACACGTCAAGCACTCACAAGAGCAAGCCGATGAGCAAGTCCCTCGTCCTCAATCAAATCAAGTCGCTTTTGCTCAAGCTCAAGAATGACAATGTCTTCGTCGCCAAGAATAAGAAGAACAAGCGCGTCTACACCAAGAACAACAAGACGCTGTGATGTAGGGTGGGACCCTATAGCGTCGATCTTTCACGTTTGGAGTGGATCCTACGGGGAAACACGAAGAACACGCGGAAGCACAAAGGGA
>NC_041391.1:350475488-350506397 GCF_002162155.2 Triticum dicoccoides
GACGAGAGGGAATCACTCAACCAACAAGGAATCGATCACACAAGTGCTAGATCACCGAATACATAGAGTAACATATGATCCACAATCAACAAAGGGAAAGGATACAACGGAACCGTTCTTCTCCAAGAGGAGGCCTTGATGTTCTTCCCTAAAGAGGGGTCTTGAATCCGCTTGGGGATCTTCTCTGGAGAGGTCCTAATCTCCGAGGAGAAGTATCCAAGTGGATGAGCAAAGGCTCTCACACAAACATGAGCTAATCCAATGCTAAGTCTCAAAAGGAGCAGGAGGAGTCCTATTTATAGGCTAGGGGGCGAAGGGGTACACGGGCTCAGCCCAACACGCGCACACAGGCGCTGGCCGGATGATCCGGGTCCGAAGCCGGATGATCCGGGCTGGTCCGGATGATCCGGGTGGAGGCCCGGATGATCCGGAGACTCGGCTGGTGGAGGCGCAGGGCCGGATGTCCGGGTGGCGGTCCGGACGTCCGGGCAGGGTCCGGATGATCCGGGACGGGGTCCGGATGATCCGGCTTCAGGGGGGAGGCTTCTGTAGTGTTCGGTCGAATTAGCCGGATCGTCCGGGCCGGGGTCCGGATCGTCCGGGCCGCCGTCTGGATCGTCCGGCCACCCTGGTCCTTGGTGCTTTTTCCTCTCCGTCTTCATGCATGTCTTCCGCTTCCGGTTCTCCTTGCTTCCTAGCTTCTTCACGGTGAACTCCATGGTACCTGAGTATGCATAGCGTTTCCGTTTGAGGTAGTAACCATGTCTCATGTGAATCGAAAGGGAATTGTGAGAGGAGTGATGTCACCTCGGTTTCAAGAGATCTTGCACGTGCTCAAGTCATAGGTCCTTAAGGGGTTGGATGTGTTGCTGTAGAGTCCATGGGGATGATGGAAGGATGCTCCGCATCATATCCCCTCCCTTCGAAAGGATCCGACCTCGGATCTAGATCTTCATCACCATGGAAAGGCGAGAGGTCTTTGATGTTGAAGGTGTCGCTCACGTTGTACTTGTTGCTTGGTAGGTCGAGCTTGTAGGCGTTGTTGTTGTAGCGTGCTAACACCTTGAAGGGTCCATCGGCTCGAGGTAGTAGTTTGGACTTGCGTTCGTTGGGGAAGCGTTCCTTGCGAAGGTGTAGCCACACGAGATCGCCTATGTTGAAGATCATGGGTTGTTTGTTGATGTTGAGCTTGGTCGCTAGTCATTGTACTTGGTGCTCGATGGTGTTTCTTGTATCTTCATGCATCTTCTTGATGTAGCTTGCACAGGCAATTGCATCGAGATTGGTGCGCTCTTGTAGAGGAAGAGGTAGAATGTCCAATGGGGACAATGGGTTGAAGCCGGAGACGACCTCGAAGGGGGACTTGCCGGTAGTCGTATGTCTTGCGCGGTTGTAGGCATACTCGGCGATGGGTAGACACGCCTCCCACTCCTTGATGTTCTTCTTGATCAACACGCGAAGTAGAGTGGATAGTGTCCGGTTCGTCACCTCCGTTTGGCCGTCGGTTTGAGGATGGTATGCGGATGAGAACAAGAGCTTGATTCCGAGCTTGGCGCATAGAGTCTTCCAAAAGTAACTCAAGAACTTGACGTCGCGGTCGGAGATGATTGTCTTTGGTACTCCATGGAGGCGCAAGATTTCCCTACAAAAGAGATTTGCAATATGTGAAGCATCGTCTATCTTGTTGCAAGGAATGAAATGTGCCATCTTAGAAAATCGGTCCACAACGACAAACACGGAATCCTTTCCATGTTGAGTTCTAGGCAAACCAAGTACAAAATCCATACTAATGTCTTCCCAAGGTTGATAAGGAATAGGAAGTGGCATGTAAAGACCATGGGATTGAGCTTTTGACTTAGCTTTGCGACATGTAGAGCATCGTGTGGTGAAGCGTGAGACGTCGCGGAACATCTTTGGCCAAAAGTAGTTCTTGGAGAGCGTGGCGAAAGTCTTGTCGTGTCCAAAGTGTCCCATGAGTCCGCCTCCATGAGCTTCTTGCAAAAGTAGCAAATGAAGAGAAGACTCGGGAATGCATAGTTTGTTAGCTCTCATAAGATAACCATCCTTGATGTAATATCGTTCCCAAGATGTATGCGTCAAACATTTAGCATAATGAGGTGCAAAAGATGGATCATTGGCGTACAAGTCTTTTATGTGTTCAAAGCCAATGACATTCAACTCAAGTTTAGTCACAAGCGTGCATATGCGAGAAAGTGCATCGGCAACTACATTTTCCTTACCCTTAATGTACTTAATCACATATGGGAAAGATTCAATAAATTCACTCCATTTTGCATGATGCTTGTTCAATTTAGTTTGACCTTTTAAGTACTTAAGCGTTTCATGATCGGTATGGATGACAAATTCATGAGGTCTAAGATAATGTTCCCAAACATGTAGGACACGCACTAAAGCATACAATTCTTTGTCATATACGGGATAGTTAAGTTGAGCACCGGAGAGTTTTTCACTAAAATAAGCAATGGCTCATTTTTCTTGCATCAAAACTCCGCCAATTCCGGTACCACTTGCATCACAATGAACCTCAAAAGTTTTGTCAAAATTGGGCAAAGCAAGAATCGGAGCATGAGTAAGAAAAGACTTGAGCTCATCAAAAGCGGTTGATTGCAAAGTTCCCCAAACAAAAGGAGTATTCTTCTTGCTCAAGGCATGCAAAGGAGCGGCTATTGTGCTAAAGTTTTTCACAAATCGGCGATAAAATCCTGCAAGGCCAAGGAAACTACGCACTTGTTGCAAATTGGTTGGTTGGGGCCAAGTTTTAATTGCCTCAATTTTAGTTTCGTCAACATGAACTCCTTTTGAAGAGACAACAAATCCCAAGAAAACCAGTTTGTCAACACCAAACGTGCATTTTTTCAAATTTGCATAAAGGCTTTCCTTGCGAAGGGTTTGCAAAACAGATTTAACATGATTAATATGGTCTTTCATTGTTTTGCTAAACACAAGAATGTCATCAAAGTAAACCACAACAAATACTCCAATGTAAGGTCTAAGCACATGATGCATAAGACGCACGAAGGTACCGGGAGCTTCCGATAAACCCATAGGCATAACTAACCACTCATATAAGCCAAATTTGGTTTTAAAAGCAGTTTTCCATTCATCACCTTCTTGAATGCGAATTTGGTAATAGCCACTTTTAAGATCTATTTTTGAGAAAAAGTTGGCTCCACTTAGTTCATCAAGCATATCATCTAAGCGAGGAATGGGATGCCTATAGCGAACGGTAATAGCATTTATAGGTCTACAATCGAAACACAAGCGGAAACTTCCATCGGGCTTAGGCACAAGTATAACGGGAACGACACAAGGGCTTAAGCTTTCACGTACATGACCGTTGTCGATGAGTTGTTGTACTTGCTGTTGAATCTCCTTGGTTTCTTTGGGATTGACTCGGTATGGAGCTTTGTTTGGAAGTGGCGCTCCGGGGATGAGGTCGATTCGATGCTCAATGCCTCGTAGAGGAGGTAGAACCGGAGGTAGCTCATCGGGGAAAACATCTTGGAATTCCTGCAAAAGAGATTGAAACACTAAAGGTAGCTTGTGAGAAGTGTTAGTTTTTGGTTCTCCATCCTTGCACACAAGGACAAAGTGCATCACACTCGATGGGTTCTCACACACTTCTCTCATCTCACTTTTTGTGGCAAATAGTATGAGGTTTTTCTCTCTAGGCGAAGAGGCGCTCAAGTTTGGCTTGTGGCTCTCACTCACTTTTTGGTGGATCACTTTCTCACTCTTCTCTCCATGGTGGGTGGCTTGCTTGTCCGCTATCACTTGACTAGGAGACATAGGTCGTAGCACATACTCCTTCCCTTTCATCTTGAAGCTATAGTGGTTGGTTCGCCCATTGTGGATGACACCACGGTCGAATTTCCATGGTCGACCAAGAAGGAGGTGGCAAACGGTCATTGGGACCACATCACATTCTAAAGTGTCTTCATAAGCACCTATTTTGAAAGAGACTTGGACCGTATGCTCGACTCGTATAGTGCCAGAGGCACTTAGCCATTGAACCTTGTAGGGGTGCGGGTGCTTCTTCTTGATCAATTGAAGTTTTGAACATAGTTCTTCACTTGCCAAGTTGTGGCAACTACCTCCATCGATGATGACCTTGACGGACCTTCCCTTGATGCCGGCCTTAGTGTGGAAGATGTGGCATCTTTGGTCTTCTTCTTGTTGATGTTGAAGTGTCAAGACTTTGGAGACAACGAGAGCGGGGCTCGAATCCTCATCACAAAAGACTTGATCATCTTCATCCTCGTTCACGTGCCGGTGCATGGCCACTTGCTCAATGGCTTCCATTTCATCTTCACTCATTGAGTCGTAGGTGCCGTCGTCGTTGAGGATCATGGTGCGCTTGTTGGTGCATTCATAGGACTTGTGGCCTCGGCCGCCGCAAGTGAAACACTTGAAGGAGCTTGTTTTGATGGTCTCATCGGTCGGAGTAGATGATGAAGCACGCGGCTTGAAGTTGCTTGTAGTAGGAGGAAGACGACTTGAACTTGTGGAAGTTTTCTTGTAACTTGACTTGTCGTTGTTGCTTGGAGAAGGTTTGGTTGATGTCGAAGTTGGAGGAGTTGTTGAAGCTTGGATGTTGGAGAAGCCCTGTGTCTTGTAGGAGTACTTGGCGTACTTGAAGTCATCTTGCACTTGATGTTCTGCCTTTGTAGCTTGATGCACGAGCTCAATGAGGTTGGAGTAGGGTTGGAAGTCGGTGATCTTCTTGATGGGATGATTGAGTCCATTCAAGAATCGTGCCATTGTTTGCTCATCATCTTCCGTGACATTGGCTCGAATCATGGCAATCTCCATTTCCTTGTAGTATTCTTCAACACTCTTTGTTCCTTGCTTGAGGAGTTGTAGCTTCTTTAAGAGATCGCGGTTGTAGTAGGTTGGCACAAAACGTGCTTGCATGACATCCTTCATTTGAGGCCAAGTGGTGATTGGAGGTTCACCTCTTGCTTCCCGGCGTTCAAGGACTTGTTCCCACCATATGAGCACATAGTCTTGGAACTCAAGTGATGCCATAGCGATCTTCTTCTCTTCCTCATAGTTGTGCAAACCAAAGATTTTGTCGACCTTCAATGCCCATGAGAGGTACTCTTCCGGATCATTGCTTCCCTTGAACTTGGTCATTGTGAACTTGAGCTTGCCATAGCGTTGCTCTTCATTGTGTTGTTGGCGATGGTGATGATGACGTCCTTGGCGTGGAGGGTAGTCATCCTCATTTTGCTCTTGGCGCGGAGGAAGTCCATGATCAACTTGCTCTTGTTGAACTTGAGGTTGAAGGGGAGCTTGACGAGCTTGAGGAGGGGCTTGTGGAGCTTGCCGTTGCGCACGCGGATGGTAGTTCCTCTCTTGGATTTCTTCTCGAAGGGCTTCCTCTTGATTGCGCCGTTCGCGATTGCGGTTGGCGATGGCTCGACATGATTCTTGAAGGGCACGTTGCGCCTCAAGCGCTTGCGCTTCTTGTTGTTGTTGTTGAAGACGTTGAGCCTCGGCGTCTTGTTCTTCTTGGTGTAGACGCGCTCGTTCTTGTTCTTGGCGCCGAAGTCGTTGCCGTTCTTGAGCTTGAGCAAAAGCCACTTGGTTTGATTGATGGCGAGGGACTTGCTCATCGTCTTGCTCTTGTGACTGCTTGTCATGTAGCGGGTTGCGAGGTGCATGACGGTCTTGATGCGCGGCTCGTCGAAGAATGGCCGAAGACGGAGTACTTGAGTCGGAGAAGGTGTCATCGGGGTGTCGACTCGAGCGGCTCCGTCTTGAGGAGGAAGAAGTGGAATGATGCCGGTTCCTCATCAAGGCGCGGATCTTGTCCATTCTTGCATCATTTTCTTGCTTGTGAGAGTCGAACTTGTCGTCGAAGTAGTCTCTTGTACGTTGCTCGGAGAGTCGCAAGTCGGTGGCGAGGTTGTCGATGCGGTCGCTCATAGCTTGTTGCTCTTGGTGTAACGCCCTTTGAGCACCAAAGAGGTGGCTCTTTGTGACGAATGATGACATGTCGTCGCCGTTCTCGATGAGAGGTGGATTTGTAGAAGAACTTGGCCTATCCATCATACCATGTAAAACTGTGAGTGGTAGAAGGAGAAGAACTAATACCAATGTACCTTTGACCTAAGTTGAAGATGAATCAAGTTCACTCAAATGTGGACAATGAAATAGCACTATTGGTACCAATCCTTGTCGATTCTCACACCTACACAAGTAAATGCTTTTGGTGGAGCTTGGTTAGGATGGTGGCACAAAATTGATTGCAATTGTTAGCTTGACTCAAAAATGTTGAAAAGGATTCGCAAATGTAACAAGTAGACCAAGCAAGTAGTGGTGCATGGAAACACACACGCAAATAGATAAATGGGATTGTGCAAACCAAAAGTGAGCCAAAATGTGGAATCCACGAAAATGCTCTTGTTGCACAATACTAGAGAGACGCTAGCACGATTGCACAATAGGCGGATACGGAGCTTGTGCACAACCTACTAGGCAAAAATTGCAACGATCTCTATCCCAAGTATGCTATATGTATGGTATTTCGGTGCAATGATCCAAGATGATCTTATATGACAATCTTAATGTTGTATGATGCTATACTTGTTGTTCATAAGCTCTTTGCTTATATTTCCTCTTTGCTTAAAAGCTTGAGTGGCTCTTTCTCTTTTGAGCTCTTTTCTTATGCAAACTTCACGAACCAAGATAGCAATTGTGTATGCGATGACAACTTTGTGACACACAAGTTGATTCCGAGATATGCACCACGATGATATATATGATATGGGGTATGCTTACTAATGTGCACAAGTCACGTTGCCGGCAATATTCAATGGCTAGTCTCGATGGGTAAGCAACGCAAAAGATGGTATATGATGGTTATCAATGCAATTGCAAGGTATGACAAAGATGTCGTCGAAGTTACCGTCCGTAGCGAAGATGAGTAGTCGATGAAAATGAGCGGTAGTTGTTGATGTCGCACCGCGCCTAAATAGCCGAAACACAAAAGGACACGGAAATCTCACTCAAATTGTCGAACCCAAAGTCGAATGGTAGTACGGAGGTTGTGTTGCTGGGGTTTGGCAGGTGGAAGTGGTGGTGGTCGGGGTGGTGGAGGAGGACTGCAAAACTGCAGTTTCGGCAGAGGAAGCCGGATGATCCGGGCCAGGAGCCGGATGATCCGGGCGTGTCCGGATGATCCGGGTCGAGGTCCGGATGATCCGGGCAGGTCAATCTCGCTCGGGAACTGCTCGGGAATAACACGAAAACAGGGAGAAATTTGATGATTTCGCGGATTTTGGATGGATTTCTAGGTGGAGAAGGTGGGGAAAAGCAAGATCCACGAGTTACACACCGAATCCACGGATCAAAATCAACAAAACATCATCAAAACTAACAAATCACAAAAAAATTTGGGGTTATTTTTGGTGGGGATTTTCGGATTTAGGACGAAAACAACAAAATCAAGCTAGAAAAAGAGGGGTAGGGGCTCCAAAAACGTGATCAACGTCGCTCATGATACCATGATGATGTAGGGTGGGACCCTATAGCGTCGATCTTTCACGTTTGGAATGGATCCTACGGGGAAACACGAAGAACACGCGGAAGCACAAAGGGAAACACGGGGGGGGGGGAACGAGAGGGAATCACTCAACCAACAAGCAATCGATCACACAAGTGCTAGATCACCGAATACATAGAGTAACATATGATCCACAATCAACAAAGGGAAAGGATACAACGGAACCGTTCTTATCCAAGAGGAGGCCTTGATGTTCTTCCCTAAAGAGGGGTCTTGAATCCGCTTGGGGATCTTCTCCGGAGAGGTCCTGATCTCCGAGGAGAAGTATCCAAGTGGATGAGCAAAGGCTCTCACACAAACATGAGCTAATCCAATGCTAAGTCTCAAAAGGAGGAGGAGGAGTCCTATTTATAGGCTAGGGGGCGAAGGGGTACACGGGCTCAGCCCAACACGCGCACACAGGCGCTGGCCGGATGATCCGGGTCCGAAGCCGGATGATCCGGGCTGGTCTGGATGATCCGGGTGGAGGCCCGGATGATCCGGAGACTCGGCTGGTGGAGGCGCAGGGCCGGATGTCCGGCTGGCGGTCCGGACGTCCGGGCAGGGTCCGGATGATCCGGGACGGGGTCCGGATGATCCGGCTTCAGGGGGGAGGCTTCTGTAGTCTTCGGTCGAATTAGCCGGATCGTCCCGGCCGGGGTCCGGATCGTCCGGGCTCTGTCCGGATCGTCCGGGCCGCCGTCCGGATCGTCCGGCCACCCTGGTCCTTGGTGCTTTTTCCTCTCCGTCTTCATGCATGTCTTTCGCTTCCGGTTCTCCTTGCTTCCTAGCTTCTTCATGGTGAACTCCTTGGTACCTGAGTATGCATAGCGTTTCCGTTTGAGGTAGTAACCATGTCTCATGTGAATCGAAAGGGATTGTGAGAGGAGTGATGTCACCTCGGTTTCAAGAGCTCTTGCACGTGCTCGAGTCATAGGTCCTTGAGGGGTTGGATGTGTTGCTGTAGAGTCCATGGGGATGATGGAAGGATGCTCCGCATCACGCCGAGGCTCAACGTCTTCAACAACAACTACGTGAAGCGCAAGTTCTTGAGGCGCGACGTGCCCTTCAAGAATCAAGTCAAGCTATCGCCAACCGCAATCGCGAACGGCGCAATCAAGAGGAAGCCCTTCGAGAAGAAATCCAAGAGAGGAACTATCAACCGCTTGTGCAACGCCAAGCTCCACAAGCTCCTACACAAGCTCGTCAAGCTCCACCTCAACCTCAATTTCAACAAGAGCAAGTTGATCATGGACTTCCTCCATGCCAAGAGCAACATGAGGATGATTACCCTGCACGTCAAGGGCGTCATCATCACCATCGCCAACAACACAATGAAGAGCAACGCTATGGCAAGCTCAAATTCACAATGCCCAAGTTCAATGGAAGCAATGATCCTGAAGAATACCTCTCATGGGCATTGAAGGTCGACAAAATCTTTCGTTTGCACAACTATGAGGAAGAGAAGAAGATCGCTATGGCATCACTTGAGTTCCAAGACTATGTGCTCATATGGTGGGAACAAGTCCTTGAGCGCCGACAAGCAAGAGGTGAACCTCCAATAACCACTTGGGCTCAAATGAAGGATGTCATGCGAGCACATTTTGTGCCAACCTACTACAACCGCGATATCTTCAAGAAGCTACAACTCCTCAAGCAAGGAACAAAGAGTGTTGAAGAATACTACAAGGAAATGGAGATTGCCATGATTCGAGCTAATGTCACGGAGCATGATGAACAAACTATGGCACGATTCTTGAATGGACTCAATCATCCCATCAAGAAGATCGCCGACTTCCAACCCTACTCCAACCTCATTGAGCTCGTACATCAAGCTACAAAGGCGGAACGTCAAGTGCAAGATGACTTCAAGTACGCCAAGTACTCATCCAAGACCTACGTCTTCTCCAACAACCAAGCTTCAACAACTCCTCCAAATCTACATCAACCAAACCTTCTCCAAGCAATGACGACAAGCCGAGTTACAAGAAAACTTCATCAAGTTCAAGCTGTCTTCCTTCTACTACAAGCAACTTCAAGACGCGTGCTTCTTCATCTACTCCAACCGATGAGACCGTCAAGACAAGCTTCTTCAAGTGTTTCACTTGCAGCGGCCGAGGCCACAAGTCCTATGAATGCACCAACAAGCGCAACATGATCCTCAATGACGATGGCACATATGACTCCATGAGTGACGAGGAGATGGAAGCTCTTGAGCAAGTGGCAATGCACCGGCGTTTGAACGAGGATGAAGATGATCAAGTCTTTTGTGATGAAGATACGAGCCCCGCTCTCGTTGTCTCAAAGGTCTTGACTCTTCAACATCAACAAGAAGAAGACCAACGATGCCACATCTTCCACACTAAGGCCGGCATCAATGGAAGATCCGTCAAGGTCGTCATCGATGGAGGTAGTTGCCACAACTTGGCAAGTGAAGAACTATGCTCCAAGCTTCAATTGGTAAATAGGAAGCACCCGCACCCCTACATGGTTCAATGGCTAAGTGACTCCGACACTATCCAAGTTGAGCATACGGTCCAAGTCTCCTTCAAAATTGGTGCATATGAAGACACTTTGGAGTGTGATGTGGTCCCCATGACCGTTTGCCACCTCCTTCTTGGTAGGCCATGGCAATTCGACCATGGTGTCATCCACAACGTGCGCACCAATCACTATAGCTTCAAGGTCAAAGGGACGGAATATGTGCTACAACCTATGTCTCCTAGTCAAGTGATAGCCGACAAGCAAGCCACCCATTGTGGAGAGAAGAGTGAGAAAGTGATCCACCAAAAAGTGAGTGAGAGCCACAAGCCAAACTTGAGCGCCGCTTCGCCTAGAGAGAAAAACCTCATACTATTTGCCATAAAAAGTGAGATGAGAGAAGTGTGTGAGAACCCATCGAGTGTGATGCACTTTGTCCTTGTGTGCAAGGATGGGGAACCAAAAACTAACACCTCTCATGAGCTACCTTTAGTGTTTCAATCTCTTTTGCAGGAATTCGAAGATGTTTTCCCTGATGAGCTACCTCTGGGTCTACATCCTCTACGAGGCATTGAGTATCGAATCGACCTCATCCCCGGAGCGCCACTTCCAAACAAAGCTCCATACCATGTCAATCCCGAAGAAACCAAGGAGATTCAACGACAAGTACAACAACTAATTGACAACGGTCATGTTCGTGAAGCTTAAGCCCTTGTGCCATTCTGGTTATACTTGTGCCTAAGCCCGATGGAAGTTTCCGCTTGTGTTCTGATGTAGGGCGGAACCCTAGGGGCCGATCTTTCACATTTGGAGTGGATCCTACGAGAAAACACGACGAACGAGCGGAAGAACACAAGGAAATCATGGGGAGAAACAAAAGAATCACTCAACCGACAAGTATCGATCACACAAGGGCTAGATCACCGAACACATAAGGTAGCACAAGAAAATGAACAAAGGAAAGATACACGAGTAGCCGTTCTTCTCTGTGAGGATGTCTTGATGGTCTTCCCTTGAAGGGGTCTTGAATCCGCTTGGGGGATCTTTTCCTAAGAGGTCGTGAGCTCCGAGGAGAAGTAACCAAGTGGATGAGCAAGGCTCTCACACAAAATATGAGCTAAACCAATGCTAACTCTCGAAGTGAGGAGGAGGAGTCCTATATATAGGCTAGGGGGCAAAGGGGTACATGGGCTCAGCCCAACACGCGCGCGCAGGCGCTAGTCAGATGATCCGAGGGTGGAGCCGAATGATCTGGGCTGGTCTGGATGATCCGGGTGGAGGCCCGGATGAGCTGGTGATGCAGGCGGTAGCGGTGCAGGTCCGGCTGTCCGGCTGGGGGTCCGGATGTCCGGGCAGGGTCCGGATGATCCAGGACGGGGTCCGGATGATCCGGCTTCAGGTGGGAGCTTCGGGTGTCTTCGGGGCGAGTTAGCCGGATCATCCGGACCGGGTTCCGGATCGTCCGGGCTCTGTCCGGATCGTCCGGGCCGCTGTCCGGATCGTCCGGCCAGTCTGGGACTTGGCGTTTTCCTCTTCGTCTTCACGCATGTCTTCCGCTTTCGGTCCTCCTAGCTTCTTAGCTTCTCCATGGTTAGCTCCTTGGTACCTGAGTATGCATAGCGTTTCCGTTTGAGGTAGTAACCATGTCTCATGTGAATCGAAAGGGAGTTGTGAGAGGAGTGATGTCACCTCGGTTTCAAGAGCTCTTGCACGTGCTCGAGTCATAGGTCCAAGTGGTGTTGTAGGGGATGTAGATGCGTCCATGGGGATGATCGTGGGATGCTCCGTATCATCTCCCCCCTTGGGAAAGATCCGACCTTGGATCGAAATCTTCATCACCATGGTAAGGCGAGAGGTCTTTGACGTTGAAGATGTCGCTCACGTTGTACTTGTCGCTTGGTAGGTCGATCTTGTGAGCGTTGTTGTTGTAGCGTGCTAGCACCTTGAAGGGTCCATCGGCTCGAGGGAGTAGTTTGGACTTGCGTTCGTTGGGGAAGCGGTCCTTGCGAAGGTGTAGCCACACGAGATCGCCTATGTTGAAGATCATGGGTTGCTTGTTGATGTTGAGCTTCGTCGCTAGTCATTGTACTTGGCGCTCGATGGTGTTCCTTGTATCCTCATGCATCTTCTTGATGTAGCTTGCTCGTGCACTCGCATCCATGTTGGTGCGCTCTTGTAGAGGAAGAGGTAGAATGTCCAATGGTGACAACGGGTTGAAGCCGTAGACGACCTCGAAGGGGGACTTGCCGGTAGTCGAATGTCTTGCACGGTTGTAGGCGTACTCGGCGATGGGTAGACATGCTTCCCACTCGTTGATGTTCTTCTTGATCAACACGCAAAGTAGAGTGGATAGTGTCCGGTTCGTCACCTCTGTTTGGCCGTCGGTTTGAGGATGGTATGCGGATGAGAATAAGAGCTTGATTCCGAGCTTGGCGCATAGCGTCTTCCAAAAGTAACTCAAGAACTTGACGTCGCGGTCGGAGACGATTGTCTTTGGTACTCCATGGAGGTGCAAGATTTCCCTACTAAAGAGATTTGCAATTTGTCAAGCATCGTCTATCTTGTTGCAAGGAATGAAATGTGCCATCTTAGAAAATAGGTCCACAACAACAAATACTGTTGTAGGGTGGAACCCTATGGGGAGATCTTTCACGAATTGGATCCACAAGGTACATGAACAAGATGAACAAAAGAGGGAAAACAAGAGGAACACTCAAGAACAAGTCAAATCACACATCCACTAGACAATCAAGCACATAAGATCCACAAGGTACATGAACAATCAAAGGGAAATAAGATACATGGTAGAGTTCATCCCAAATCCTATGAAGGAGATGAGGGCTTGATGATCCTATGATTGGGATCCTTCCCCAAGGAGGAGGTCTTGATGTTTGGTCACTCCAAGAGGAGGTCTTGATCTCTTAGTGGAGTGGATCCATGGAGAAAAGCTCACAAATGTCTATCAACTACTTTGCCTCCCCCTAACATATGGTCTAGGTACGGAATATATATGCATGGGGAAGAAGTGGATGAAGAGGAGGTCCAAACAGCAATCACAGCCGTCCATCCTGTAGGGCCCGTGCGCACGGGGTAAGTTGGGCCCGTGCGCACGGGTGCTCCAGCGCCAACTCTCTGAGTAGTCCATGCGCACGGGGTCTTCGAGGCCCGTGGGCACGGGGTCGCCTGGGAGGTGCAGTGTTGATCCTGTTGCACTCCTTCTTCCTCCTTGTGGCCTTGTGGTCCTTCTCCAACTCCTTTCGGGTGTCCCTCACCAGTTTGTTGTCGTTGGTCTTCATACCTAAGGGCACATAGAGCACTTTGGTGAGGTAGCAAGCAAGTCCAATGGATATTCATGATGTTCTCGAAGTAGAGCGGGTTCACCTTAATTCCAATGGCGTATGTTCGATGTCTCGTCATATGTCCTCTTGGGGCATGGAGAGTAGTCAGAGTGTACATGGGGATGAACGTGGGATGTTCCGCATCATCTCCCCCCCCCTTGGGAAAGATCCGACCTCGGATCGTGATCCTCATCACCATGGAAACGGTTGTCGTAGAGGGACTTGTAGTTGGACGAAGTTGAAGACATGGGGCAATCCAAGTAGTCCAAGGTGTCACCGGAGTGATAGACATGCAAAAAGAGCAAACACAAGCAACACTCGGAAATACAATGGTTAGCGCACACAAAATGTCCATCATGTAAGAATGAGTCCGTGCGACAAGATTGGTCGTGACAAAACGCATGAAGCTTATCAAGATGATGTATAATGAGATGCAAAGCATTCATGGGAGGACATGCAATCATTGTGCACACAAATGTGTTGTGAATATGATCAATGCAACCACGGTGCAAAATGATGTCATAGTGAGACGGTTTATCAATAGCATGAATATGGCAATGGATGCTCAACATGTGTATGTTATCATGCAATTGATGGTGGACAATATGATCATGATGTATGAATATGCCATCAAGGTAGATCACAACAAATTTGCTCAGGAAATGCACAAGCTCATATATCATAGATGACATGGAAATAGATGCAACACGACAAGCATAATGTGAGTCAATCCATGCATGGGGTGCAAACTTGTGGTAAGTATGATATGTCCATCTAGCATGACATGTATGAGCACAATTGATGAGGACATCAATACCATTGTTACACCCATAGCCCCTACTGCTACATATACTGGACCAATTACTAGAGCTCGCGTACGCCAATTAAATTATCAGGTACTTCCATTTTCTTGGTAATGATTCTAATGTTCATGAGAATATGATGCCGCCTAAATTGGATACATTTGTTTTGCTTACAAATGAAGGGCCTAGCTTGGAGAAAGATGAACATTAGAGCAAGAACAAGCATGGAGATGATGGCATGCGCAAGGGGAACAAGAACGGAGTTACAAGTGATGATTTCAGGACTTTGAAGCCACCATAATGAGTGCATGAAGCCTTGGACGAAATATACAAGATGCTACTTCATAAATTTCGTCCAGAGGCTATTCTAGGTGCTGCGTCACCTTATTATTGGGCCATGCCCATGTAATTTCGAAATACATAAGTATAGGCTATTTTAAGAGTCCGTATGTGTGGGGAAACAAGAGATAGGGTTAGTTTCGGACCCCTCTACCAAGGGCCACGAAATTCACCCCTCTTCCTCCATATATACAGCCCTTAGGGCACCGTTTAGACTTTGAGTTTTGTTTAGATTAAAGTTCGCCATAGCTGCAACTTCGCGTACTTTGTTTGTGTTCAACGACCAGACAAAGACGTCACAGAACCCCACCTTGATCAATAAAGCTTTCATCTTATATTCGCAATATTCAGATTGCAATCTCAGTTTCTTGCTTGTCCTTCATTTGCTCGCAGGAAACAGACCCTCGTGGTCAGGTTGATCGTGCCCCGGCGTGGTCAATAACCTATCGGAGTTGGTTTAGCGATTGCTAAGGCACGATGTCCTCGCATGTTCGTAGTCGGATCGTCAAAGTCGACTTCCACCAAAGCGATATCCATCATCTCATCGAAAGACGGGACACCTTTGCCTCTATCAAGTGGTATTAGATTTCCAGGTTGCTCGGTGAGATTTTACAGTTTTTCATAGTTTAGATCGAGTCGGTTCTTCATACCTACAGTCCACGAAAAAGCCACAAAAAAATTAGGGTTAGTTCATCATATCCGAACCAATCTGAGCCTTTCCATAATCTTTTTAGGGTTTTGCTTTGTTGAATTTGCGGTTGCATCGTCATGTCTAGTTGCTGGTCTTAGCGTCTAGTCCTTTAGAGTTTCTAGTTCTGTCACAGTTTGTCACGCCGCCGCCGCACCATCTTCATCACTGTTGCCATATACCACCACCGCTGCCATATCCCACCAACACTTCCTTATACCACCACCGCTGCCATATACCACCACCGCTGCCATATCCCACCAACGCTGCCATATACCGCCTATCCTACCACCATATATCCACCACCAATCCGAGTTCCTTGCATATTAGGTTTGTTTTCGAGATCCATCTAATTTCTGATTCGTGTTTCCTTGCCTGAGTAGGTTTCGAAAAAAAAAATTCGGCGCCCGAAAATATTTTTTTCCCTATCCTATTTTTAGGTCCCGAGGAGTGTTTTTAGGCATTCGCCATCATAGTGATTTTTTGTCGCACTTTTTCGTCGTCGCTGCCCTGATTTCCAAAAAAAAATTGTCAAAAATTTCATGCCCATCTTGTCAGATTGACCTGGGAAGAGTTTTGAGACACTCGCCATTATAGTGAGTTTTCACAAAAAAAGAGCAGCGCAAAAAAAAGCGAAAAAATAATTCCAGAGTGTGCTTTTCCCTTGTTTAAGTGCAGCACCGTGATTTTGTTAGTGTTCTAGGCTCGCGTCTCTAGCACGGTCTAGCCTAGGACCAACACAGTACCGTTGTTGAGCGTTTATTCAACTTTGCATCTCTGAATTGATTATTGCTGATCCTTTTTGCTACCATATTATAAGCCTTCCCAGCTCCACATACATCTACGTTGTGTGTTTGACTCTCCCTGGTAATTGCTCTATCCAAGCTTTGAGAGTTTTGACTACAACGGTTGCCGATCACCGCCTGCTGCTGGGTAAGAGCTGGTAAGAATTTGAGATTCGCTTGACGGATTTGTGACACCCCACCACCATCATATTCCAGTAGTCTGTAGGATCATATTCTTGTCTGTTTCTATTGCTGCTAACTATGGCAGGAACACAGGTCGACGAGATTGATTGGGAGAACATGACGAACAAGGAGCTTCATGATAAGTTTCATCAAATGTTGGGTCAACAGGTGGAAGATGTGATGGCCAGCTTTGGAATGACAATGGAGAAGATGGATGACATTGAGAAGTCAATTGACACCAAGTTGGATGCCAAGTTTGATGAATTACTCAAACGTCTCCCATAACTAGCTCTACGCCACGATAAAGTAGGGCGAGCACAGCGTGTTCCTATTGAGCCAGGACAAAATTCTGGTGCCGCTGCTACTGCTGTTGGTGCTTCTGTAGCTCCTGCTGTTACTGCAGAGGTGGAGGACTATTATGAGGATGAGGTTGATCAAAATCAGAACTACGCGCAGCCACCAGCACCACCACCACCAGGTCGACCTCAGGTATATATTCGCAACGGTAGGCCTGCACCACCACCTCAGGTACAACATAATGACCATATTCCGAAACTAAAATTGAATATTCCACCATTTGAGCGTAGATATGTTCCTGATATATATCTTACTTGGGATTTAGAAACTGAACAACGTTTCACATGTTTACAATATCCTGAGGAGAGACGGGTTGCTGCTGCTGTTTGTGCTTTCACTAGTGATGAGCACATCAATACAATTGTTACACCCACAGCCCCTGCTGCTATACATACTGGACCAATTACTAGAGCTCGTGCACGCCAACTAAATTACCAGGTACTTTCGTTTCTTGGTAATGATTCTAATGTTCATGAGAATATGATGCTGCCTAAATTGGATACATTTGTTTTGCTTACAAATGAAGGGCCTAGCTTGGAGAAGGATGATATGGGTTCGTTCATCATATGCAAAGGCTCAGATTGGTTCGGACATGATGAACTAACCCTAATTTTTTTTGCTTTTTCGTGGACTGTAGGTATGAAGAACAGAGTCGATCTAAACTACGAAAAACTGTAAAATATCACCGAGCAACCTGGAAATCTGATACCACTTGATAGAGGCAAAGGTTTCCCGTATTTTGATGAGATGATGGATATCGCTTTGGTGGCAGTCGACTTTGACGATCCGACTACGAACGTGCGAGGACGTCGCGCCTTAGCAATCACTAAACCAACTCCGAGAGGTTATTGACCACGCCGAAGCACGATCAACTTGACCACGAGGGTCTGTTTCCTGCGAGCAAACGAAGAACAAGCAAGAAACTGAGATTGCAATCTGGATATTGCGAATATAAGATGAAAGCTTTATTGATCAAGGTGGGGTTCTGTGACGCCTTTGTCTGGTCGTTGAACACAAACGAAGTACGCGAAGTTGCAGCTATGGCGAACTTTTAACTAAACAAAACCCGAAGTCTAAACGATGCCCTAAGGGCTGTATATATGGAGAAAGAGGGGGGGGGGGGAATTTCGTGGCCCTTGGTGGAGGGGTCCGAAATCAACCCTATCTCTTGTTTCCTCACACATACGTACTCTAAAAATAGCCTACACTTATGTATTTCGAAATTACATGGGCCTGGCCCAATAATAAGGTGACGCAGCACCTAAAATAGCCTCGGGACGAAATTTATGAAGTGGCATCTTGTATATTTCATCCAAGGCTTCATGCACCCATTATGGTGGCTTCAAAGTCCTGAAATCATCACTTGTAACTCCGTTCTTGTTCCACTTGCGCATGCCATCATCTCCATGCTTGTTCTTGCTCCAATGTTCATCCTTCTCCAAGCTAGGCCCTTCATTTGTAAGCAAAAAAAATGTATCCAATTTAGGCAGCATCATATTCTCATGAACATTAGAATCATTACCAAGAAACGAAAGTACCTGGTAATTTAGTTGGCGTGCACGAGCTCTAGTAATTGGTCCAGTATGTATAGCAGCAGGGGCTGTGGGTGTAACAAATGTATTGATGTCCTCATCAGGTGCTTTCATTGAGAGTTCTTCTGTGTCGTCACCGATAGGCTTGATGGCCTCTTCAATCGACAATGACGCAGTCCTGGGTGAGGCTTTTCTCCCCGGACAGATCTTCGTATTCGGCGGCTTCGCACTGCGGGCCAACTCACTTGGCCATCTGGAGCAGATCGAAAGCTACGCCCCTGGCCATCAGGTCAGGTTTGGAAGCCTAAACTTCACGGACGATATCCGCGGGGACTTGATCTTCGATGGATCTGAGCCACAGCCGAGCGTGCCGCGCTGTCACGATGGGCACGACCTAACTCTGCCGCCGGACAGCACCTTGGAGGCTGCACATGAATCCGCTCCGACCCATAGTCCGGAGCCGATCGCTCAGATCGAGGACGGATGGCTGGACACCGCCTCGGGAGCTGCAACTTCTACGGTGATGGAGCCGAACACTTACCTTGTCCCGCATAAAGCTCATGACTCCGAGGTGCCGGACTCTCTGCCGGACTCCGAACCTCCCGCGCCCCTGCTAGTCGAATCCGACTGGGCGCCGATCATGGAATTCACCGCTGCGGACATCTTTCAGCACTCACCCTTCGGCGATATCTTAAATTCGCTGAAGCATCTCTCGCTATCCGGAGAGCCCTGGCCGAACTACGGCCAGGATGGTTGGGACGCGGACGACGAAGAAATTTAGAGCCCACCCACCACCCACTTCGTAGCCACCGTCGACGATCTAACCGACGTACTCGACTACGACTCCGAAGACATCGACGGTATGGACGACGATGCCGGAGACTATCAAGAACCAGTGCCTATAGGACACTGGAAGACCACCTCGTCATACGACATATATATGATGGACACCCCAAAAGATGGGGACGGCGAAGAAGCAACGGAGGCCGATTCCTTAAAGAAACAGCCCAAGCGTCGACATCAGCGGCGCCGCTCTAAATCCCGCCACAGCAAGAATGGAGATTCCGGCACAGGAGATAATAACACCCCAGAAAGTGCCGAAGACAAACCCCTCCAGCACGATCCAGCGCAGGAGGAGGCAGAAGCAAGCCCTCACGAGAGGGCGGCAGACGAAGAGGTCGAGGATGATAATTACTTACCTCCCTCCGGAGACGAGGCAAGCCTCGACGACGACGAATTCGTCGTGCCTGCGGATCCCGTCGAACAAGAGCGTTTCAGACGCAGGCTAATGGCCACGACAAACAACCTAAAGAAAAAGCAGCAACAGCTTCAAGCTGATCAAGACCTACTGGCCGACAGATGGACCGAGGTCCTCGCGGCCGAAGAGTATGAACTCGAACGCCCCTCCAAAAGTTACCCAAAACGCAAGTTGCTCCCCCGACTAGAGGAGGAAGCGTACAAACCTGCATCACCAGCGCACAATACGGTAGACCGACCACCTCGTGGCCGCGACAGAGAGGCGTGCAAGCCCTCCACAAAAACCGTACCCCGGCATCGCTCAAAAAGCATGAAGCCACGGGGGAACGCGCCGGTCTTGCGGGATACATTGGAGGACAAGGCATGACAATCCAGATCTATCTATGGATCACGTGAGCGCCCCAAGACCCACGACGAATACCGTCGCGCCGGATACAACTACTCCGGCCGGGCCGAACACAGCAGACAACGCTCTCTCGAGCTACGTCGCGATATTGCTCAATACAGAGGCGCCGCACACCCACTATGCTTCACTGACGAAGTAATGGATCATCAAATCCCTGAAGGGTTTAAACCTGTTAATATCGAATCCTACGATAGCACAACAGACCCCGCGGTTTGGATTGAGGATTATCTCCTCCATATACATATGGCCCGCGGCGACGATCTTCACGCCATCAAATATCTCCCGCTCAAGCTTAAAGGACCAGCTCGGCATTGGCTTAACAGCCTGCCCGCAGAGTCAATTGGATGCTGGGAAGACCTGGAAGCCGCATTCCTCGACAACTTCCAGGGCACGTATGTGCGACCACCGGACGCAGATGACCTAAGCCACATAATCCAGCAGCCAGACGAATCCGCCAGGCAATTCTGGACACGGTTCTTAACAAAGAAAAATCAAATCGTCGACTGTCCGGATGCACAGGCCCTCGCTGCCTTCAAACATAACATCCGCGACGAGTGGCTGGCCCGGCACCTAGGACAGGAGAAGCCGAAATCCATGGCAGCCCTCACATCACTCATGACCCGCTTCTGTGCGGGAGAGGATAGCTGGCTAGCTCGCAGCAACAACCTCAGCAAAAACGCTGGCAGTCCGGATACCAAGGACCGCAATGGCAGGTTGCGTCGAAACAAAAACAAATGCCGCATTAACGGCGACAGCAATGAGGATACGGCAGTCAACTCCGGATTCCGAGGCTCCAAGCCCGGTCAACAGAAGAAGCCATTCAAAAGAACCACTCTGGGCCCGTCCAATTTGGACCGAATACTCGACCGCTCCTGTCAAATACATGGAACCCCCAAAAAGCCAGCTAACCACACCAACAGAGATTGTTGGGTATTCAAGCAGGCAGGCAAATTAATCGCCGAAAACAATGACAAGGGGCTACACAGCGATGACAAGGAAGAGACCCGGCCGCCGAACAACAGAGGACAAAAGGGATTCCCCCCTCAAGTTCGGACGGTAAACATGATATACGCAACGCATATTCCCAAGAGGGAGCGGAAGCGTGCACTAAGGGAAGTATACACGATGGAGCCAGTCGCCCCAAAATTCAACCCATGGTCCTCTTGCCCGATCACTTTCGATCGAAGAGACCATCCGACCAGTATCCGCCATGGCGGATTCGCCGCATTGGTTTTAGACCCAATCGTCGATGGATTTCACCTCACGAGAGTCCGGATGGACGGCGGAAGTAGCCTGAACCTGCTTTATCAGGATACAGTGCGCAAGATGGGCATAGACCCTTCAAGGATTAAACCTACAAAGACAACCTTCAAAGGCGTCATACCAGGTGTCGAGGCTAGTTGTACAGGCTCAGTTACACTAGAAGTGGTCTTCGGATCCCCGGATAATTTCCGAAGCGAGGAGTTAATCTTCGACATAGTCCCATTCCGCAGTGGCTATCACGCTCTGCTCGGACGAACCGCGTTCGCAAAATTCAACGCGGTGCCGCATTATGCATACCTTAAGCTCAAGATGCCAGGCCCTCGTGGAGTCATCACGGTCAATGGAAACACGGAACGCTCCCTCCGAACGGAGGAACATACAGCGGCTCTCGCGGCAGAAGTACAGAGCAACCTTTTAAGGCAATTTTCGAGTCCGGCCATTAAACGACCAGACACGGCCAAATGCGCCCGGAGCAACATCAACCAAGACCACCTGGCACGTTCCGAGCACGCGTAGCAATGCGGCCTCAACCCCAGCCCTCGCAAAATTGTAAGACAAACTCTCCGCGTACATAATTACGCCCTGGAGATACCATGGGCATAGGGGGAGAGGCACAACCACAACAGACCCAGAGTGCGGTTCGACCACACCAGGGGCTCCCAAGGGTGTCGCTCTTTTTATCTTTTATTTCTCTCTTTTTTATACAGAACTGTGTCCGGCGGCGAACCTGCCGAACTCATGATGCAAACCTGCCGAACTCATGATGCAACAGCCAGGGAGGGACAAAGGCTGCGATGAACACTCAGGTGGTCTCCATTACGAGCATTAAATTTGTTAAATACACCATTCCACGGCTTACCCCTGGAGGGAGACGCCTTTAATTCGTCCAATCCCTTGCTTTCCGCACTATTTGTATCATTCCGCACTCATAGCATATCTTCTCGAATAAAATGCAGCACTTTTTGCCCATAATTGCATTACCTTATATATATATGTTCATTTATGACATGTTGCATCCGTACATTTTGGTACGGCCAAATACACCAGGGGCTTATGTTCCCCGCATTATGGTGTGATAAAGTCCGAACACTTTCACAAGTGCGGCACCCCGAACTTATAGCATTATATGAATCGGCTCCGAATCATGTCTTGGGTCAATGGTTGGGTTTGCCCGGCTCCCATGTTTGGCACCTTACGTTCTGTTCTATCGGCTAAGGTAGCACTGGGTGAACCACTGCGATTGCGCCCCGGTTGAGCCGGGTTAACGCCTCAGTGGAGAAAGCTAAAACTGACTGTCATGATAAGGCGAGAGACTGGTCGCTGTTCGAGAGGTCTTTTCGGGTCCTTAAAGACCTACGCCGCTTCGAGCGAAGTACCAGATAATGTCCGACGAAGGCGTGGATAGCGCCCCGAATTCGGTCTTCTGAATACTAGGGGCTTCGCCGAAATTTAAAATTATAGAATTCTATGGCTAAGTGAGAGTGTTCAAGCACTATAAGTCCGGTTGCCTTGTTCGTTGTGTTGAGCGCGTGCCTAGATGGACCCAAAAATGGGAACAAGAGTGCTCAAGTTTATCCCAAACACCCCAGCACTCGTGGCATGGGGGCTGAAGCCGACGACTTGCCATCTCTCAGATTTAATAAACGGCCGCACAGAAGGTAATATTTTAAATGAACAAGCGTTGCTTAGCGCATATGAACAAAGTTTTCAGCGCATAGGATAACACATTGCGAATTTACTCAATAATTACATCCCTGGGGCACTCATCCGCAATCTTGTGGGCACCCTTCAGGACAGTCTTATAGTACATCTCGGGCGTACGATATTCCTTGCCCGCTGGTGGCGCGTCAGTGATTAGCTTCTTCGCATCCAGCTTGCCCCAATGCACCTTTGCGCGGGTAAGGGCCCGACGAGCACCTTCAATACAGGCGGAGCGCTTGATAACCTCCACCCAGGGGCACGCATCCACCAACCGTCGCACGAGGCCGAAATAGCTCCCAGGCATGGCCTCTCCAGGCCACAGCCGGACTATGAGGCCCTTCATGGCCTCCTCGGCCACCTTGTGGAGCTCGACCAGCTGCTTCAGCTGGTCGCTAGGGGGCACCGGATGGCCGGCCTCAGCATACTGAGACCAGAAGACCTTCTCCGTTGAGCTCCCCTCCTCGGCTCGGTAGAATGCGGTGGCATAAGACACGCTGCGAGGCAGATCTGCAAACGCCCCTGGAGAGCTCCGAATTCGGGTAAGTAACACGTAATTTACATTCACATGCTTGCTTTGCATGAAAAATTCCTTACCCGCCGCTATCTTCCTCACCAACTCAATCTCCTGAAGGGACTTATGGGCATCGGCCTTGGCAGTTTTGGCACTTTCGAGAGCCGAGGCAAGCTCGGACTCTTGAGTCTTTGAGTCACGCTCCAAACTCTCATGCTTTTCCATGAGAGCCTGGAGCTCTTGCCGAACCACCGCCACCCGGGCCTCCTGCTTTTCTCGCTCTGCCCGTTCCGCGGCCACATTGCGTTCGGCCGCGGACACGGCCTCCTTCAAGGTCGCCACCTCGTTCGTGGCCCCTGCAGTACCCATGTTATCCTTGTTATTTTTTGTTGCAACCTAAATCCTTTTCTATAAGGTACAAGTTCAAAGTGGTGTTACTCACCTTCTTTGTCCTGGAGCTGCTTCTTGGCGCGGCCGAGCTCTTGCTCGGACCACTCGAGCTCCTGCTTCAAAGCACCGACCTCCGCAGTCAGTGCGGCAGAGGTCAGCAGCGCAGCCTGCAACCCATATTGACATAATTTTTTAGCAACCCTGCGTATATCTTCTTTTTTTTCAGATCCTCAGTCCGGCTTTTCTTTCCGAACACTGAACCGAGCATCAGGGGCTACTGTCTATGCGGTATTACATTGCATATTTTTAACTTCTTACCTCAAAGCCTGATAGAAGGCTATTGCAAGCTTCGGTCAGCCCGCTCTTGGCAAGCTGTACCTTCTGAATCACCGCACTCATAATAGTGCGGTGTTCTTCCTCAATGGAAGCGCTCTAGAGCGCCTCCAACAAATTGTCCGGCGCCTTCGGTTGGACAGAAGCCGCCGGTGTCACGGTCTTGCCCTTCGTGCGAAGGGGCCACCGGCCGGACTCCGGAACCACTGCGGGTTCTGATGTGGAGTCCGGCGCAAAGTCCGGGAGGCCGCCTTGTGGCGCCTCCGGAGCCTCCCCCGGATGGGTCCCTTCTTGGGATCCCACCTCGGCGTCCTCGGTGTCGCGAGGGGTGGAGGCGGTCGGGATGGAGTCTACATCCGACGGAGCCAACGACCCGCTCGATGAAGCGGGGAGATCATCATTGGCCGGACTACAGGCAGCATGCGGCATCAGAATGACACTATGTGACGCAGAAAAAGAAATTATAAATCATTCAGGAATACGGATACTTACGATCTCGCCGGAGGCCTAGCCCTTGAAGGCCATTCTTCCTCGCCAACGTTGATGTTGGCGGAGCTGTCCGGGGGAATAGTCCTTCCCCTCTTGGACCCTTCGGCCTCCCCTATTGGGGAAGCCTTCCTCTTCCTCTCTCCCTCCTCTGGGAGAGAGTCCTCTTTCTCCTCCTCGTTTTCGGGGGAGGAGTCCGCCCCGGAGTCGTCGGACACCTGAAAACGGGAACTCTTTCGAGCACCCGTGGCCTCCTTCTTGGCCTTCTTCTCCGGTGCCACGTGCGGTGCCAGAACCAGCAGCCTCGCTAGACGGGCATCTACTGGGTTTTCTGGCATAGGAGCCGGGCAGATAATCTGCTCCGCCTTCCTCATCCAGTCCTGTCAAAGGAAAAGGGGGAAATTAAAACCTGCATAGAGTCAAACTATGAAAAGCAAGTGTCCCGTAAAGGGGTAGAATCACTTACCTCGTCGGCTTGGCACTGCGAGCGAAATCCTCGATCTTCAGTCGCGGATGCGGGGGCTTCAGCACTCTTGAACAGCACCCTCCAGGCGCCTTCGTACGTCATGTCGAAGAGCCCTCTCAGCGCTTGGTGCTGTTCCGGATTGAACTCCCACAGATTGAATGCCCGCTCATGGCATGGGAGAATCCGGCGGACGAACATGACTTGGACCACGTTAACCAGCCTGAGCTTCTTCACCAGCTTCTGGATACATGCTTGGAGTCCCGTCAGCTCCTCCGAACTACCCCACAGCAAGCCCTTCTCTTTCCAGGAGGTGAGCTGCGTGGGGATACTAGATCTGAACTCGGGGGCCGCCGCCCACGTAGGGTCACGTGGCTCGGTGATATAGAACCACCCCGATTGCCACCCCTTGACGGATTCCACGAAGGCCCCTTCGAACCAAAGGACGTTGGGCATCTTGCCCAACATGGCGCCTCCGCACTCCGCTTGAGTGCCCTTCACTACCTTCAGCTTGACATTGAAGGTCTTGAGCTACAAGCCGAAGTGGGGCTAGATGCAGAGGAAGGCCTCGCACACGACGATAAACGCCGAGATGTTGAGGATGAAGTTCGGCGCCAGATCATGGAAATCCAGGCCATAGTAGAACATGAGCCCCCGGACAAAGGGGTGAAGTGGAAAGCCCAGTCCGCGGAGGAAGTGGGGAAGAAAAACGACCCTCTCATGGGGCCTGGGGGTGGGGATGAGCTGCCCCTCGTCAGGCAGCCGGTGCGCGATGTCGCCGGACAGGTAGCCGGCGCTGCGCAGTCTTTCGATGTGCTCCTCCGTAACGGAGGAGGTCATCCACTTGCCTCCCGCTCCGGACATAACTGGGGAAGGTTGAGACGAGATGTGCGGGCTTGGGCGCTGGAGCTCGAGTGCGCGGAGATGGATAAGCAAAGGAGGAAGAAGGCGTAGGTGAAAAGGTGAATCCTTATCCCTTATATGGGCGGGCAAAGTCTACGCGTCCCCCACCGGCCTGGTAAAACTCGCTTATCCCCCAAGCGTCACCATCAATGGCGCGGTTGGGTTACCCACATCCGTATTGATGAGAATCCCGGATTAAGGGGAACACGATCTCTGCTTCGACAAGACGTGCCAAGGAAACCGCTTCGCTAAATGCGCTGAGGTGGTAGAGTAAAAAACGATTCAAGTAATGGCTTGTAGTGGCGTGACGTCATGCCGCAAAAAACGTCAGCAGATTGAACTTGTGTATATATTATTCTCTCTACGGTGGAATGTGGAATTTATTTTGCAGAGCCGGACACTATCCTGGTGTTCACAATCTTCTATCATTCGGAGGAGGAACCCGCCTTGCAATGCCAAGCAATATACGCGCCAGACTTATCATCATTGAAGCCTGTTCAGGGGCTACTGAGGGAGTCCTGGATTAGGGGGTGTCGGGATAGCCGGACTACCATCATCAGCCGAACTATCATTGGCCGGACTATCATCATCGACCGGACTCCAAGACTATGAAGATACAAGATTGAAGACTTCGTCCCATGTCCGGATGGGACTTTCCTTGGCGTGGAAGGCAAGCTTGGCGATACGGATATGTAGATCTCCTACCATTGTAACCAACTCTATGTAACCCTAGACCTCTCCGGTGTCTATATAAACCGGATGGCTCTAGTCCGTAGGACCCAACAACAACCATTACAATCATACCATAGGCTAGCTTCTAGGGTTTAGCCTCCTTGATCTCGTGGTAGATCCACTCTTGTAAACATCCACAATATAAATATCAATCAAGCAGGACGTAGGGTTTTACCTCCATCAAGAGGGCCCGAACCTGGGTAAAACATCGTGTCCCTTGTCTCCTGTTACCATCCGCCTAGACGCACAGTTCGGGACCCCCTACCCGAGATCCGCCGGTTTGGACACCGACAGTACCTATGCAAGCATGTTCCTTATTACTAGGTAGACCATGGCAAGTTGATAAAAATTCTGTACACCATGGTAGAAATAATCAATATACTCTTGTTCATAAGGATAAAAATATTACTTTGCTTCCTATGACTCCTGATTCCATTTTGAAAGATGATATTAATACAGCTAATAAAGCAAAACAGGAGCAAAATAAGAGTGAAAATCAGATTGTGGCAAAAGAATTTGAGCAACAAATGAAGCCTAATAATAAACCATCTAGTGTTGCTTCTGAAATTAAATTGAAAAGTGCATGTTTATTTGCCACCAAATCTGATATTGATGAGCTAGATTTCAGCAAATCTGTTTGCTATGCTTTTGTGTGCAAAGAGGCATTATTTTCATTCGAGGACGTGCCTTCCTCTTTGCCTCCTGCTGTCACTAACATTTTGCAGGAGTTCGCTGACGTCTTTCCACAAGACGTGCCACTGGGATTACCGCCTATTCGAGGGATTGAGCATCAGATTGACTTAATTCCCGGTGCTTCATTTCCAAACCGTGCGCCATACTATACCAATCCAGAGGAGACGAAGGAGATTATGCGTCAAGTATAAGAGCTTGTCGACAAAGGTTATATATGTGAATCCCTTAGTCCTTGTGCTGTTCCTATTATTCTAGTGCCAAAAAAGGATGGTACATCGCGTATGTGTGTTGATTGTAGAGGCATTAATAATATTACTATTCGTTATCATTATCCTATTCCTAGGTTAGATGATATGCTTGATGAATTGAGTGTCTCTACAATATTCTCCAAAGTTGATTTGCGTAGTGGAAACCATCAAATTCGTAAATTGGGGGATGAATGGAAAACAACATTTAAAACTAAGTTTGGATTATATGAGTGGTTAGTCATGCCTTTTGGGTTAACTAATGCACCTAGTACTTTCATGAGATTAATGAACGAAGTTTTACGTGCTTTCATTGGACGATTTGTGGTAGTTTACTTTGATGACATATTGATTTATAGCAGATCTTTGGAGGAACATTTGGAACATTTACGTGCTGTTTTTATTGCTCTACGTGATGCATGTTTGTTTGGTAACCTTGGGAAGTGCACCTTTTGCACCGACCGAGTGTCTTTTCTTGGCTATGTTGTTACTCCACAGGGAATTGAAGTTGATAAAGCCAAGATTGATGCTATTGAGAGTTGGCCGCAGCCCAAAACGGTCACACAAGTGAGGAGTTTTCTTGGCCTCGCTGGATTCTATAGGCGTTTTGTGAGAGATTTCAGCACCATTGCTGCACCTCTCAATGAGCTTACAAAGAAGGATGTGCCTTTTGTTTGGGGTACCACACAGGAAGAAGCCTTCACGATGTTGAAAGATAAGTTGACACATGCTCCTTTACTCCAACTTCCTGATTTTCATAAGACTTTTGAGCTTGAATGTGATGCTAGCGGAATTGGATTAGGAGGTGTGTTATTACAAATGGCAAACCTGTTGCATACTTTCTGAAATATTGAGTGGGCCTAGTCTGAATTATTCTACTTATGATAAAGAATTATATTCTCTTGTTCGGACTTTAGAGACATGGCAACATTATTTATGGCCCAAAGAATTTGTTATACATTCTGATCATGAATCTTTGAAACATATTAAAAGTTAAGCTAAACTGAATCGTAGACATGCTAAATGGGTTGAATTCATTGAGACTTTCCTTTATGTTATTAAACACAAGGAGGGTAAAGAAAATGTTATTGCTGATGCATTGTCTCGTCGCTATACTATGCTTTCACAACTTGACTTCAAAATATTTGGTTTGGAGACCATCAAAGAACAATATGTGCATGATGATGATTTTAAAGATGTATTGCAGAATTGTAAAGAAGGGAGAACATGGAACAAGTTCGTCGTTAATGATGGATTTGTGTTTCGTGCTAGCTATGCATTCCAGCTAGCTCTATTCGTCTTTTGTTGTTGCAGGAGGCGCATGGAAGGGGATTAATGGGACACTTTGGCATGAAGAAGACGGAGGACGTACTTGCTACACATTTCTTTTGGCCAAAGATGAGACGGGATGTTGAGCGTTTTATTGCTCGCTGCACTACATGTCAAAAAGCTAAGTCACGACTCAATCCTCATGGTTTATATATGCCTTTGCCTGTACCTAGTGTTCCTTGGGAGGATATATCTATGGACTTTGTTTTAGGTTTACCTCAAACAAAGAAGGGGAGGGATAGCATATTTGTTGTCGTGGATAGATTCTCGAAAATGGCAGACTTTATACCATGTCATAAAAGCAATGATGCCGTTAATGTTGCTGATTTGTTCTTTCGTGAAATTATTCGCTTGCATGGTGTGTGCCCAATACTATTGTTTCAGATCGTGATACTAAATTTCTTAGCCACTTTTGGAGATGTTTATGGGCTAAATTGGGGACTAAACTGCTTTTTACTACTACTTGTCACCCCCAAACTGATGGACAAACTGAAGTAGTCAATAGAACATTATCTACTATGCTTAGGGCTGTTTTGAAGAATAATAAGAAAATGTGGGAAGAATGCTTGCCTCATATTGAATTTTCTTATAATTGTTCATTGCATTCTACTACTAAGATGTGCCCATTTGAAATTGTGTATGGTTTCCTACCTCGTGCACCTATTGATTTGTTGCCTCTTCCATCTTCGGAGAAGGTTAATTTTGATGCTAAACAACATGCTGAATTGATTATAAAAATGCATGAGTTAACTAAGGAAAACATTGAGCATATGAATGCTAAATATAAACTTGCTGGAGATAAGGGTAGAAAACATCTTGTGTTTGCACCTAGAGATCTTGTTTGGTTAGATTTGCGTAAGGATAGATTTCTTGATTTGCGCAAATCAAAGTTAATGCCACGTGCTGATGGTCCTTTTAAGGTGTTGGAGAAAATAAATGATAATGCTTATAAACTTGAGCTGCCTGCAGATTTTGGGGTTAGTCCCACTTTTAACATTGCAGATTTGAAGCCTTATTTGGGTGTGGAAGATGAGATTCCGTCGAGGACGACTTCATTTCAAGAAGGGGAGGATGATGAGGACATCAATACCATTGTTACACCCATATCCCCTACTGCTACATATACTGGACCAATTACTAGAGCTTGCGCACGCCAATTAAATTATCAGGTACTTTGGTTTGTTGGTAATGATTCTAATGTTCATGAGAATATGATGCTGCCTAAATTGCATACATTTGTTTTGCTTACAAATGAAGGGCCTAGCTTGGAGAAGGATGAACATTGGAGCAAGAACAAGCATGTAGATGATGGAATGCGCAAGGGGAACAAGAACAGAGTTACAAGTGATGATTTCAGGACTTTGAAGCCACCGTAATGAGTGCATGAAGCCTTGGACGAAATATACAAGATGCTACTTCATAAATTACGTCCAGAAGCTATTCTAGGTGCTGCGTCACCTTATTATTAGGCCAGGCCCATGTAATTTCGAAATACATAAGTATAGGCTATTTTTAGAGTCCGTATGTGTGGGGAAACAAGAGATAGGGTTAGTTTCGGACCCCTCTACCAAGGGCCACGAAATTCACCCCCTCTTCCTCCATATATACAGCCCTTAGGGCACCGTTTAGACTTTGGGTTTTGTTTAGATTAAAGATCGCCATAGCTGCAACTTCGCGTACTTCATTTGTGTTCAACGACCAGACAAAGACGTCACAGAACCCCACCTTGATCAATAAAGCTTTCATCTTATATTCGCAATATTCAGATTGCAATCTCAGTTTCTTGCTTGTTCTTCGTTTGCTCGCAGGAAACAGACCCTCGTGGTCAGGTTGATCGTGCTCCGGCGTGGTCAATACCCTCTCGGAGTTGGTTTAGCGATTGCTAAGGCGCGATGTCCTCCCATGTTCGTAGTCGGATCATCAATGTCGACTTCCACCAAAGCGATATCCATCATCTCATCGAAAGACGGGACACCTTTGCCTCTATCAACAATCAACAAATACGGAGGTGTTGGTGTACCAAAGCTCGATGTTGAGGCATGAGTGGAGTGCCGAAGGTGCATCCAATAAGTGCGAGAGCTCCTCAATGTGAAGTAAACAACAATGAAAGAGTGACCCATT
>NC_041391.1:350506588-350525857 GCF_002162155.2 Triticum dicoccoides
TGGAAGTTTCGAAGACAAACAATAGAAATGACCTAATTGATATGCAGCGGAAGATAAACTACAACAAGCAAACCATAGTCAAGTATGCAATAATGTGAAAGTACAAAGACTAATAGCAGCTTAGTAGTAAGGATCAGGATGGAAGATAGTATGAAGCCAACCAACGATAGTAGTCAAGCAATGAAGTCAAACAGGTACGACAAATAGGCAATGACTTCACGAAGACAAACACTAAGTAAAGGGAGGGAGAGGATAGAACCAGTCACTTGTTGAAGACACAGGATTTGTTGGACCAGTTCCAGTTGCTGTGACAACTGTACGTCTGGTTAGGGAGGCTGAGATTAAACTCAGAAGACCGCGTCTTCACGTTATTCCCCTTGAGCTAAGGACACATAGTCCTCGCCCAATCACTCTAGTAAGTCTTCAAGGTAGACTTCCGAACCTTCACAAACTTCGTTCACCGGCGATCCAAAATGACTATTGGATGCTCAGAACGCGATGCCTAACCGGCTAGAGGATTCACAGTCCTCAAGTGTAATAAGTCTTCAGGTCACGCAGACAGAAAGACTTCAGTGATGCCTAACACTCTTTGGCTCTGGGTGTTTGGGCTTTGTGCTCGCAAGGATTTCTCTCTCTCAAAGGCTTCGAGGTGGGTTGCTCTCAAACGACAAAAGCCGTGCACTAACTCTGAGAAGCCACCAATTTATGGTGTACGGGTGGGCTATTTATAGCCACTAGGCAACCTGACCTGATATGTCCGAAATGACCCTGGGTCACTAAGGAACTGACACGTGTTCCAACGGTCAGATTTCAAACACACATGACAACTTTACTTGGGCTACAAGCAAAGCTGACTCATCCAGCTCTGGATAAGATTTGCTCTCATTGTCTTCGCTCGAAGACATAGGATTTGGGTTGAGCATCACTTCAGTCATTCTGACTTTGTTCACTTGGACCCCACTTAACAGTACGGTGGTTCCTATGACTCAACAAAGAAGAAAAAGGAAACAACGAAACGACACAGTCTTCGCGCTCCATAGTCTTCACTCAATATCTTCTCATGTCATAGTCTTCAATATGAATATCTTCACATACCACCATTGTCGTCAATGTCTTCATACATTTTTAGGGGTCATCTCCGGTAGTTAAACCGAATCAATGAGGGACACTACCTGTGTTATCCTGCAATGCTCACAAACGCATTAGTCCCTCAACCAAATTTGTCATCAATACTCCAAAACCAACTAGGGGTGGCACTAGATGCACTTACAATCTCCCCCTTTCTGGTGATTGATGACGAACTAGTTGAAGTTTTCAATGGGGATAAAGTATGTGAAATTGTAAAGGATAGATTATTGTTTTCATAAGTGGCAAAGGCTCCCCTGAAGATGTGCATATAAGTAATTTGCTTTTGGAATGCAAATGCACATGGCAGGTTGTACTTGTGGAGATCCTCTTCAACTTATGAAGATAATTCATCATGCATGAAATGATATAACTAAGAGAATGACATGCATAATGAAAAATGGACGTCTACAGAATGATCTAAGTGCGGAAGTTATCATCGCACATGCGGAATTTATCATCGCATCACAGAAAAGAAAATAAGTAGCAGACGACCATCGAGTTTAAGTGTTACAACTCAAAGAACCAAATGTATCAAAAGCGAGAGTTGTAAACACTAGGCAAAATATAAAGCAACCGCCCATATGAACCCACTTGAAGACTATCAAACTCATATGCTTCTCCCCCTTTTGTCAGTAAGGACCAAAAAGGTTTGAAGACATAGAGCATCTAATCGTTCCCATGAGGAGTAGGTGAAGCAGTAGGGTTGTCGTTGTTGTTTGGCGGTGCAGACGAACTTGGTGCAGTGTCGATGCGTGCAGAAGTAGGGGGCGGTGAAGTAGCATCGTCTTCATCATCGATCACTTTGGCATTCACCGTTGCCGCGGAGGAAGAATAGTCAGAGTCTTCAAGGGATGGAGTTCGACGTAGGACAGCATTCCGTGGAGGAGTGGAGTCAAACTTGAATCTTTCAGTGAAGACATCGTCTTGAAGATCTGCTTCAGCACTGAGCAGTGTCAAACTCTTCCATGATCGCCGACAGGTCTCGTGAGTGACAAAAGCATTCTTGGTGGCAAGATTTTGAATGCGATTGACGTCCACCAAGAGGCTTTGCATCTGTCGCTTGAGCCAGAAGTGATGCTTGTCTTGTTTCTGATGCAGTGCCACAAGAAGTTCTCGGTCATTTAGGACGCGAGAGCGCTTCTTAGGCCTTTGGGCAATTGTGCTCTCAGTAGCTTCAGTTGGCGCATGGTGAGGCAGACGAGTGTTCCCAGCCATTGGATAGACACGCGTTACTGCTTGGACTTCTTCCATGGGTTGAGCGAAGCTTTGGTGATCAGCAGTTTGAAGACAAAGAGGCTTCTTGGCAGGCTCAGGGTATATGGTTTCAACTGACATATCAACCTCTGGTAGAAAGATCAGATAATTGCGAGCAGAGGGCTGATAGTTGATAGCAGAGTGTAGCTTGATGAGGCGCATGACCCATGGTGCATAGAATTTCAGGCCAAAAAGGTCAGATCCAGACGCAGCTAGTTGCCGGATGAAGAATTCTTGTGTATTGAAGCTGATGCCATCGAGGATGTAAAATACCAATGTCTTCATGGCTCCTTCAAGTTTTGCAGCTGATGAATGCCCTTTGATAGGCCATAGAGTTTGCCTGAGGATGTGATATATTGTGCGAGGCAGATACTCAAGGTCATCAACAAAGAACTCCTTTGGGTATTCAGCGTCAGGTGGCAGAGGCTTCATCATGCTCAACATCTGGCTCATGTTGGGGTCTGGCTTATGGAAGATGCTCTCTAGTGCATTGCAGTGGAGTTGACAATCAGGTTCGTACAGCTCTCCGGGAGTGGGTAGGCCTGTAAGCTCAATGACGTCAAGAGCTTTGGCTTCATGATGAACATTTCATGTCATCCACTCAATAACCCATGTCTTTGTATCCCTGTAGTAGCCGCGAATGTGGAGGGTAGCATAGAATTGAAGCAAAAGTTCCTCATTCCAATGTTCTTTGTCAGTCACAAAGCTGAGCAGACCTGCATCACGAAAGCAGTCAAGTGCTTCTTCTAAGCATGTCAGTCCAGCAATGGCTTTAGTGTCGAGGCGCATATGAGGGAAAATGCGCCCTTGATCATACATAACGCAGGAGTAATAGCTTCGCTGCTGATAGCTCCAAAAACGATCAGATGATATTCTTGGCCTTGAGTAGGGGTTCTTTGCTTTGGCAGTCTTGGCTTTGGTTTCTGGACCAGAGGCCTATGCTCAATATGATAATCAAACTGAGGACCAGAGGCATTAGGCGGAGGGACCAGAACGGGCCATTTGACAGTGATTAGCTGACCATAGTTGTATGCTTGCTCAATTGTATGAGGCCTTGGTGGCGGAACAAGAGCAGTGGCAACAACAGAGGCGTCAAGCTGCACAACAGATGCTTCAGGAGCAGTTGCATCATTGGCTTCTGGCACACTGGTTGGTGCAGGCTTCACATTTGCTTCAGCCATGACTATGTCATTGGCTTCATTTGTGTTGGTGGTGGCAGCCTCAAGATTTTCAACCTCCACTTGATGAGCTAGAGGGTCGGGCACTGGCATGTTCACTTCAGGAACAACTTCTTCAATAATGAGGGGAGTAGGGACACATTCTTCTTCTTGTTTGTCATCGGCTGATGCAGCCAGATTGTCTTCAGCAGCTTTGGCTTCAGACATGGAGACATTCACAGTCGGAGTGGCTTCTGGAAACACTTGACGTGCAACAGATTGGTGGTGCACTTCTCCTTCTGGAACGCTCGAAAGAGGAACTTGAGGCCTTGGTCCTTTGCGAAGCCTGCGTAATGCTGGCGACGCCTTTGGAGATGGAGTTGGCTGGGCCTCAAAGTCATCCTCTTCTTCTTGCATAGGTGGTGTGACTTGTTGTTGTTGGGGAGTACTCGGGGAGTCTTGTTGTTGTGGGTGATCAGCCCATGATGCATCCTGAGCAATTGGCGTTAGAGAACGACCAATGCTGATGAGTTCGCTGTTCATGAGAACAGGCGATGATACCAAGTTGTGTTCGATCTGAGGAAGAACTTCATCATCTTCAACATTGTCATTGTGACCAATGTCTTCAGCATCGGTGGGATCAACTGCTGGAATGTCTTCAGCTTCATGAGCCTCTGTGGAAGCAGGCTCATGAACTATCATCCGTCGTTCTTGGTGTACAGATGCAGGGCGAACCATTGAGATAGGTTCAACAACTAAGGGCTCTGTGGGAGCAGCCCGATCCTTCTTGGTTTTGCGCTTCTTCTTGGAGGGAGCAACACCAGAGGCTTCAGGATTTTTCCTTTTTCTGGCTTTAGCCTCGGCAGTCCCCGTCTTCTTTAGTTCTGAAGTGGTTGACCTGACCTTTGGCTTCGAGCCAGTCATGCTGCTTGGGAAGACTATGCGAGGTTCTTCCTGCCTTGAAGGTGCAGATTGGTCAGTTGATGGCTTCTTCTTATTTGCAGCCATTCTGGGGTCAATGCTAGGACGACCAAGAGCCTTACGCTTCTCAGCCTCATTGTAGGCTTGCACACACTTGTCAGCTAGACTCTTCATGCACTCACGAGAGCCTTTAGCTTCTTCGCGCTTCTTGAGAAAAGCTTCTTTGAGCTCGTGCAACATGATCTTGAAGTTTTTAACATCTTGCACGCTGAGCTTTGCCACATGCTTCTTGAACTGAGCTTTCTCATAGTCGATCTTGTGCTTCAGTTCAACAATGCGCTGAGCAAGATCTAGCTCAGAAGCAATGGCGCCATTGAAGGAGACGCTGAGGCCAATGGGAAGTTGCAGATCTTCAAAGCTGAGATTTGGGGTGTCAAACCACTCATCAATGAAGATATGGATGATTGCCACATTGAAGAGAGGCAAATCATTGAAGATCTCTGCTTCTTCCTTGCTCTTGATCAGTTGCTCAAGAACATCATCTACAAGATCTTCATCGCTGGATAGATCAATGTGCTCTTCTCGCAGAATGGCAGCAGGAGTCAATGTCTGATCAATATTTTTGATGATTTTCTTTTTCTTCTCCGTCTTCTTGGAGATACGTGATAGATCTTCAGACTGCACACTGTCTTCAGGAGGTGCAGTGGCCAGTGGCTTCACACGTGAAGCTTTTGAAGGAGCAGCTGATCTTGAAGCCTTAGCCTTCTTTGGCTTCTGCGGCTTTGGAGTAGGAGCTGGGGCTTCATCAATGTCAGCATCATCATCAGAATGATCCACTTTGGCACCTTGGACCGAGATGTGAGTGATGAGGCCATCAAGGTTGTAGAAAGGACCGATGACATTGGGTTCTGCATCACGTGAGCCGTCAGCACGGGGAGCAGAGGGACCAGGGTTGAAGTCTAATCCCAATGACTTCTTGTTTTCCTTGGCTGATGCCTTTGCATGCTGGAAGTTGCGCTTGAAGAGATTATCGTCAAGACACCAGAGCAATGACGATGGGTCGGCATTTTCAGGCTGAGGTCCATGGACCATACAAGGATAGAAACCCTGTGCAATAGCTTCAGCTCTGTTCTTGGGTGGAAGGCCTCGAAAGAGAATATCACCCCAAGGACTTTTGATAGCATTCTTCTCAGCATATTCCTAGGTCACGAACTTGTATTTGAACCATTGTTCAGCCCAATATCGTCGAATCCATTGGATTCGTGTCTTGCGCTGATTATAATCCTCTTCAGGATCTGTCTTGTAAAGCTCTGAGAGGTCATCAGGCAAAATCTCTTGATGTTCCCCCACGACGCTGTCTGCCACCCTTCCTTAATGATTTCTCTGCAGCCATGAACTTCAAACTTAATGGCTTCAACACGTTCAAAGGCTTCAAAGGCTTTTGCTTGCTAGACAAACAGGAATTGGCTTCGGGAGAGTTAATGTGATGCTGTAAGAATTCTGCAAACGAATGCAGACTATGATAACCAAGGGATTCTCCCACGGACATGTACCCGTGACAGCATTAGAGATGCGAGGGAAGGGGAAGAGGTCATATGCTTTCCCAGAAGATTTTGAAGATAAATCAGTTTGAAGACATTGACCTCATGATGCGAAGACATTCACTTATATGTTGAGAGTTGGTTCTAGATTTGTACGAATCCGTGAATAAGTACAAGTGAGGAATCTAACTAGTTACGAAGCTTAAGTGAATATACTAGGCAGTATGAGATGCAGACAGAATAGATCTAACATTGTATAGGCAGAAACCAATTTTGGTATAAAAATAGAGTTGTATTTACCACACGAAGAACTGCTAGATGGGATGAGTAGGAGACCGAGCAGTTCAATCCACCGTGCCCTAACTTGGCGACGGAGGACACCTACGGCGGCGGCGGAGAGGACGATGTCCGTGACCGGCGTGAGGACGACGTCGGAGAAGTCGCGGCAGCTAAGCGCTTCGTCGCTGGCGTCTTCGAGAGCTAGCGGTGGCGCTAGGGTTTTGACGAGGTGGAGAGGTGGAAAAAGGTTTTCTTTACCGCAGGGGACATGTATTTATAAGGAAGTGTGCGGCACAACACAATTACGCAGGTGCCCATGGCGGTTCACATCTGAGGGGCACGTGGCAAGCATGCAACATACTCAGAGTTGTCCCACGTTCCCACGCCCGCCAGGTTTGTTGGATGGTCGTTCCGGCTTCTCCGGATTTCAAACAATAAGGATGAATCATTTAAACAGACTTAATGTTTGTCTCTATGTCTTCTGCTGACAAGGACGCAGAGAAGACATTCGACAGTTTCAATAGAATGCATATGATTTGGACAGATAGAGTTTGAGATAGAAAGCATAGAGAGATTAGGGTCCGATCACATTCACTTAGTTCAAAAGATTCAACTAGGAAGACATAGCTATAAGTGAATGTTGTAGAGGACAAAACACTAGTATGTATACCAGAAAGCAATCAAATCAACATAGTGAAGAAAATCATGAAGATAAGTTGAAATTGAAGACAAACCACATGCGAAGACATAGCAAAAATAACGCCGTGAGTGAAACACTTCAAACAGAGAAATTTGGTGGTGGCGTTACCCATCGTATAGGAAGTATTAGACCCAGACACGGCACACAATTATCGTGGCGCTCCGAAGTCAAATTCCACGTTAATGTATTCACACTCAGAATGTAAGTCTTCATTGATTGAAGATATACTTTACTTCGTGTGTTGCACATCTAAGTCATCAACATGCATAAGTGTTAGGATGTGTGCCTGATCACAGGACATTTGAAGATTCCAAGATATTTAGCTCACACCGTAACTTGCAAAACCTTTTCTCATCCAAGGGCTTTGTGAAGATATCTGCCAGTTGCTCTTCAGTGTTGACGTGAATGATGTCAATATCTTTCTTCATGACATGATCTCTGAGAAAGTGATGACGAATTTCAATGTGCTTTGTCTTCGAGTGATGGACTGGATTGTTGGCAATCTTGATGGCGCTTTCGTTGTCGCAGAAGAGAGGTACTTGTTTCAGATTGATGCCATAGTCCTTGAGAGTTTGCTTCATCCATAGAAGCTGAGCGCAGCACGATCCAGCAACAATGTATTCGGATTCAGCAGTTGAGAGTGATACACTGTTCTGCTTCTTTGAAGACCAACAGACAAGTGATCGTCCCAGAAAGGGACATGTGCCCGATGTAGACTTGCGATCCACCTTGTCATCAGCATAATCAGCATCCAAGAATCCAACCAGATCAAATTTTGAGCCCTTTGGATACCATAATCCGAGTGTTGGGGTGTAAGCCAAATATCGAAGAATTCGCTTCACAGCTAAGTGATGTGATTCCTTTGGTGCCGCTTGGAATCAAGCACACATGCAAACACTAATCATAATATCTGGTCTAGATGAACATAGGTAAAGTAAGGAACCAATCATGGAGCGGTATACCTTTTGATCAAACTCTTTACCATTGTCGTCGGGACCCAGATGGTGTTTGGCAGGCATTGGCGTCGTGTAACCTTTGCAATCTTGCATTCCAAACTTCTTTAGAAAATCTTTGAGGTATTTTTCTTGAGATATGAAGATGCCATTCCTTTGCTGACAAATTTGAAGACCAAGGAAGAACTTCAGCTCACCCATCATGGACATCTGATATTGCTCTTGCATCATGTATCCAAACTCATCACTATACTTCTGGTTGGTGCAGCCGAAGATAATGTCATCCACATATATTTGGCACACAAACAGTTCACCATCATATGTCTTCATGAAGAGTGTGGGATCGAGGGATCCAGGTTTGAAGCCTTTTCTCTTCAGGAAGTCTTTGATCGTATCATACCAAGCGCGAGGAGCTTGTTTGAGGCCATACAGTGCTTTATTTCGCTTGTACACCATATCAGGATGTTTTGGATCTTCAAAGCCAGGTGGTTGAGCAACATATACTTCTTCATTCTTGCCGTTGAGAAATGCACTCTTCACATCCATTTGATATAGCAAGATGTTGTGGTGGTTAGCATAGGCTAGCAGTATGCGAATAGCTTCAAGCCTAGCCACAGGAGCAAATGTTTCATCGAAGTCAATTCCTTCAACTTGAGCATATCTGTGAGCCACAAGACGTGCTTTGTTTCTGACGACTTGCCCATGCTCATCTCGCTTGTTTCGATATATCCATTTTGTGCCAATAATGTTATGCTTGCGAGGGTCAGGACGCTTGACAAGTTCCCAAACATTGTTCAGCTTGAACTGTTGAAGTTCTTCTTGCATAGCTTGTATCCATTCAGGTTCCATAAAGGCTTCAGCAACTTTCTTGGGTTCTGATATTGACACAAAAGAAAAATGCCCACATAAATTTGCTAACTATGTTGCTCTTGAGAGAGTATGTGGACCAGGTGCATTGATGCTATCAATTATCTTCTCAATTTGTACTTCATTTGCAACTCGAGGATGAACTGGACGAAGACCTTGCTCTTGCTAATCATTGTCATCATTGGGAGGATTGTCTTCAGTCTGAGCATTGTCTTCAGGTTAGTTAGGTGCAGAAATGATAAGTTCCTCTTCAGGATGTGCTTCAGAAGGCATGATTTCACCAGTTCCCATCAGCTTGATAGATTCGCTGGGCGGAGCTTCGTCTAGTGTACTTGGCAGGAGCTCTCTTTGTGAACCATTGGTTTCATCAAATCGCACGTCCACAGTTTCGACGATTTTATAGAGATAGAGATTGAAGACTCTGTAAGAGTGCGAGTCCTTTCCGTAACCGAGCATGAAGCCTTCGTGAGCTTTAGGTGCAAATTTTGACTTGTGATGGGGATCCTTGATCCAGCACCTAGCTCCAAATACTCTGAAGTAGCTGACATTTGGCTTCTTGCCAGTAAGGAGCTCATAGGATGTTTTGTTCAGAAGCTTGTGGATGTAAACATGGTTGATGACGTGACATGCTGTATCAATAGCTTCAGGCCAGAACTTTCTTGGTGTCTTGTACTCGTCGAGCATTGTTCGAGCCATCTCAATGAGGGTTCTGTTCTTGCACTCTACGATGCCATTTTGCTGAGGTGTGTATGGAGCAGAGAACTCATGAGTGATTCCAATTGTATCCAAATAAAGATCAAGTCCGGTGTTCTTGAACTCAGTGCCGTTGTCACTTCTGATATGCTTGATCTTGACGCCATAATTGTTCATGGCTCGATTGGCGAAGCGTCTGAAGACATCTTGCACTTCAGTCTTGTAGAGAATTATGTGCACCCATGTATATCTTGAGTAGTCATCAACAATGACGAAGCCATAGAGACAAGCAGTTGTTGTGAGGGTAGAGTAGTGAGTAGGTCCAAATAAGTCCATGTGTAACAGCTCGAAGGGTTGAGATGTCGTCATGATTGTCTTCAAGGGGTGCTTTGCCCTAGTCATCTTTCCAACTTTGCAGGCACCACACAAATGATCCTTCTTGAACTTGACACCCTCGATGCCTATGAAATGCTTCTTCTTGGCGAGTGTGTGTAAGTTCCTCATGCCAGCATGCCCCAGCCTCCGATGCCAGAGCCGGCATTCTGAAGCTTTTGCAAGAAGACATACGACAAGCTATGGACCTGCTGAGAAATCTACCATGTATAGATCATCTTTCCGATACCCTTCAAAGACTAGAGACTTGTCAGATTCCATTAGTACAAGGCAACGATATTTTCCGAATAGCATAATCATGTTCAAGTCACAAAGCATTGAGACAGACATTAAGTTGAAACCAAGGGATTCAACAAGCATCACTTTATCCATGTGTTGATCCTTTGAGATTGCAACTCTACCTAGACCCAATACCTTGCTTTTACCAGTGTCAGCAAATGTGATGTGACTCTTGTCTGATGGACGTAAGGTTGAGTCCATGAGAAGACTTCGATCACCAGTCATATGATTAGTGCATCCGCTGTCCATAATCCATTCTGAAGTATGAGGTGTCATACCCTACAGTACAGTTAGGGGGATAGGCTTCACCAAGAGTATTGTGAAGCATAAACTTTTGACGGGCAAGAGGATTATTGAAGCTCAGATCAAGATTAGGACTGATAGGATGAATGGCAAACAATTCATGAACAAAATACATAGTGAGACCATTTGGGCATTTGATCTTGCGCCCTACAAGATGTTTTAGGTCCCCAGCAATAGCATCAGACGCCTTTGATTTTCGGCTGGAGACCCTTCCCTGCAAAAGAAAGTTAATTCTTCTTAACCACCCACATCTTTAGGGGTGGCTTAGAAGCAATGAGTCTAAGTGCAGCATCTGAGAACTTCGGCTTTGGAGCCCTAGCAAATAGCCTTGCAGGAGATGAATGATACTCATATGAATAAGCAGAAAAGTTCTTAGTTCTATGAACATAGCGGTTTGAAGACACACGCTCATATTCATAAGTTTGAGTACGGTTTCCCTGCAAAACATTGACGTTAGGGTGACTCAGGTGAGTCCTCTGTCTGTATGAAGCCTTTGGACCATATGACGCCTTAGGTATGGGGTTTGTCTTCTTCCCAGGTGGTGTCATGATCACATTCACTGGAAGATTCTCAAGACAGCTTTTGGGAACCCATATCTTCTTCATAGGTGGTCCATTCCTGCAGTTAGTACCAATATACCTGGCAAACACTTCACCATTATGATTCTTGAACAGCTTATAGTTTGCATCAAGGGATTCATCAATGATAATAGGATTAGCACAGGTAAAGCCAGATAAGGTGGATGGATCCACTGAGGGTCCCTTTGCAGCAACCCATGTGGTTTGGGATACTGCTCAGGCTTCCAGTAGGAACCATCAACATTCATTTTCCTCTCGAACCCAACACCCTCTTTCCTAGGGTTTCGGTTCAGAATCTGCTTTTTGAGGACATCGCAAAGTGTCTGATGTCCTTTCAGACTTTTATACATCCCTGTTTCAAGCAATGTCTTCAACCTAGCATTTTCATCAGCAATAGTAGTGGTATCCTCCGCAGAGGGGTTAGTTACCACATTAGTAGTTGAAGACAATGCAACAGTAGCAGCAGTGGAACATTCAGCAACAGAGGTAGCGTTATCATGCTCAAGGCATTTTAGACATGGTGGTTCAAATCCGTCCTGAGCGGGACTGATCTGTTGAGCGCGAAGTGACTCATTCTCTTTTTGAAGATCTTCATGAGCCGCTCTCAATTTCTCAAGCTCTTGCTTCCTTTGAAGATAATCATAGGAGAGCTTTTCATGAGTGGTTGAGAGCATTTCATGACGACTTTCAAGTTCTTGGTACTTAGCATGAAGATTTTTTATGTCTTCAACTAAGGACTGTGAACGTGTCATTTCCGCGTCCAACAGGTCATCGCTTTTGTCTAACAGTTTTTGAGTATGTTCCATAGCTTTTTGTTGTTTAGTTGCAATTTTAGCAAGTGTTTTGTAGCTGGGTTTGGATTCACAATCTGAGTCATCTTCACTTGATGTTTGAAAGTAAGCATCACGTGATTTTACCTTGGCACCACGTGCCATGAAGCAGTAGGTGGGAGCAGGGTCGTCCTTGTCATCAGCTTCAGCGTTGGTGTGGAAGTCATTGTCTTCAGTGTTGAAGATGGACCTGGCAACATAGGCTGTGGCTAGAGCCAGACTTGCAATGCCAGGGTCGGACGCCTCTTCAGACTCCACCTCCGCCTCCTCTGAAGCAGACTCCTCCTCTGAATCTATCTCCTTGCCAACAAAATCACGAGCCTTGCTAGATGAGCTCTTCTTATGAGATGAAGACTTTGATGAGGATTTGGAAGAAGACTTTGAAGATTTCTTCTTCTTCTTGTCATCAGAATCATATTCCTTGTTCTTCTTCTTCTTCTCATTGTCCCACTATGGACACTCAGAGATATAGTGTCCAGGTTTCTTGCACTTGTGACATGTTCTCTTCTTGTAGTCATGAGTGGAAGCTTCATCATTTCTTGAGCTAGATCGTGAAGACTTTCTGAAGCCCTTCTTCTTAGTGAACTTCTGGAACTTCTTCACAAGCATAGCAAGTTCCTTTCCAATGTCTTCAGGATCATTAGAACTGCAGTCAGATTCTTCTTCAGATGAGGAAACAACTTTTGCCTTCAAAGCGCGAGTTCGGCCATAGTTGGGACCATAGATATCTCTTTTCTCAGAAAGCTGGAACTCATGTGTGTTAAGCCTCTCAAGTATATCAGACGAATCGAGTGTCTTGAAGTCAGGGCATTCTTGTATCATGAGGGCAAGGGTGTCAAAGGAGCAGTCAAGTGATCTTAGTAGTGTCTTGAAGATTTCATGCTTGGTAATCTCAGTGGCACCGAGAGCACGAAGCTCATTTGTGATGTCGGTGAGGCGATCAAACGTGAGCTGGACATTTTCATTGTTATTTCTCTTGAAGCGGTTGAAGAGGTTGCGAAGAACACTAATCCTTTAATCTCTCTGGGTTGAGACGCCTTCGTTGACCTTGGATAGCCAGTCCCAGACTAGCTTCAACGTTTCCAGAGCACTCACACGGCCATACTGTCCTTTGGTCAGATGACCACAGATGATATTCTTGGCAGTAGAGTCCAGTTGAATGAACTTCTTGACATCAGCAGGGGTGACACCTTCACCAGTTTTGGGAACGCCGTTCTTGACGACATACCAGAGGTCGACATCAATGGCTTCAAGATGCATGCGCATCTTATTCTTCCAGTAGGGATATTCAGTTCCATCGAACACGGGGCAAGCAGTGGAGACATTGATTATCCCTGCAGTCGACATAGCTAAAACTCTAGGTGGTTAAACCGAATCACACAGAACAAGGGAGTACCTTGCTCTGATACCAATTGAAAGTGCTAGTTATCGACTAGAGGGGGGTGAACAGGCGATTTTTATGAAAGTCTTCAAAACGTGGAAGTTTCGAAGACAAACAATAGAAATGACCTAATTGATATGCAGCGGAAGATAAACTACAACAAGCAAAGCATAGTCAAGTATGCAATAATGTGAAAGTACAAAGACTAATAGCAGCTTAGTAGTAAGGATCGGGATGGAAGATAGTATGAAGCCAACCAACGATAGTAGTCAAGCAATGAAGTCAAACAGGTACGACAAATAGGAAATGACTTCACGAAGACAAACACTAAGTAAAGGGAGGGAGAGGATAGAACCAGTCACTTGTTGAAGACACAGGATTTGTTGGACCAGTTCCAATTGCTGTGACAACTGTACGTCTGGTTAGGGAGGCTGAGATTAAACTCAGAAGACCACGTCTTCACCTTATTCCCCTTGAGCTAAGGACACATAGTCCTCGCCCAATCACTCTGGTAAGTCTTCAAGGTAGACTTCCAAACCTTCACAGACTTCGTTCACCGGCGATCCACAATGACTCTTGGATGCTTAGAATGCGACGCCTAACCGGCTGGAGGATTCACAGTCCTCAAGTGTAATAAGTATTCAGGTCACGCAGACAGAAAGACTTCAGTGATGCCTAACACTCTTTGGCTCTGGGTGTTTGGGCTTTGTCCTCACAAGGATTTCTCTCTCTCAAAGGCTTCGAGGTGGGTTGCTCTCAAATGACAAAAGCCGTGCACTAACTCTGAGAAGCCACCAATTTATGGTGTAGGGGGTGGGCTATTTATAGCCACTAGGCAACCCGACCTGATATGTCCGAAATGACCCTGGGTCACTAAGGAACTGACACGTGTTCCAACGGTCAGATTTCAAACACACATGGCAACTTTACTTGGGCTACAAGCAAAGCTGACTCATCCAGCTCTGGATAAGATTTTCTCTCATTGTCTTCGCTCGAAGACATAGGATTTGGGTTGAGCATCACTTCTGTCATTCTGACTTTGTTCACTTGGACCCCACTTAACAGTACGGTGGTTCCTATGACTCAACAAAGAAGAAAAAGGAAACAATGAAATGACACAGTCTTCGCGCTCCATAGTCTTCACTCAATGTCTTCTCATGTCATAGTCTTCAATATGAATATCTTCACATACCACCATTGTCGTCAATGTCTTCATACAATTTTAGGGGTCATCTCCGGTAGGTAAACCGAATCAATGAGGGACACTACCTGTGTTATCCTGCAATTCTCACAAACACATTAGTCCCTCAACCAAATTTGTCGTCAATACTCCAAAACCAACTAGGGGTGGCACTAGATGCACTTACACCCATCCAATATGCGTATTTGAGGATGGCTCAAAGAGAAGGAGTTCACCTCAAGAAAGTTCCCAAAGATGTTGGATTCGTACATCATGTATGCCTTCACATAACCAATATGTCGCCTAACGACACTGCCTTGTGAATCCTCCAAAATGAAAGAACATGATAAACACTCGGAAAAACAAATGAGGTTAGCGGAAATGCAAATCCTACCATTCAAGTGGTAAAATACCCAACAAGTGTATGCATCATGCTCATCATAAGATGGTACAAGGGAGCATTTCATAGTGTGGAGGCATATGATGCAAGAACAACCAAATACAAGAGGCTCAAGGAAAGAAGTATGCATCACAAGTAAGGTGTCAAAGTCTCCATGATCAATAAGCATAGTAAGTTGGCAATCAATACAAGGTGATATGAGAGATGCAACTAATGGAGACAAGAGACGATGATCATGACAAATCAAGTGAGAGGCATGAACATATATGTCATCAACCCAAGAAAGCAAGTAATAGTGGAACATGGGTGATGCAACATAGCAAGCAATCATAGCAATCAAGTCAAGAAGCTAGTAGTGCAAAGATGCAACATACTAGGAGGAATCATGGCAAGCATGTCATGTGTGCAAATAGTGGGCATGAATAATGCACATGACATATCACAAGCATGAAAGCAAGATATGAGTAAAATAGCATGAGGCACATGATAAACATGGCAAAAGCAACAAGGATCTCCACCAAGCATGCAAATACACATAGGAATATCATAATGGTGCATCATGGGTAAATGCAAGCAAGGGTTACAATTGCATGGCAAAGGCATAGGAGCAAGCATAGCACGCAAAGTGAACACGGTAAAATGAGCATAAGGTGACAAGTGGTAAATGGCCCATAGCCGTGTGAGAGCCAAGTAGAAGAGATGCGTGTAGTCCTTGCGCGAAGGGAACGGTGATAAGGATAGTCCACGGGATCCCAAAGCATCGTTGCTCTCAAGAGCTCGTGTCATCAACTCTTGGGATTGAGAGATTGACGAGTATACATGAGTACCTAGACAAAACAATGACAAAGGAAAAATTGTGTGTGCGTGGTAGATGTACACATGATGCACACGTGCATGTGTCGGTGAGCACAAAATAGCCAATGCTCAAATAAATGAGATGCATGATATAGAAACATGTCATCCATCATGAGAGGTTTGTTATTATATATTGCATAATGGAGACTCAAAGGATGTAATGCACCATGAGAAATATCGAGAGCATTGTTATTCATGTTATGCATATGGTGCACGCAATCATGGAATCATGCAAAGTATGAAATGCATCAAGATCTCCGAATATGTATGAGGAAACTATGGGGGTCTCCTCGTGAGCATGAGTAGCAACATCACATGGAGAATATTGACAACATCCAAAACAAAGCATATTTGGTTCAATGTGATCATGGCATGGCATAGTAGATGAATTGCGAAAATCATGTAAAGGAAGCATGGCAATATCATCACAAGAGAAGCAAAAGCCAATGACCATCATCTCGTCATCTATGCCATAAGTGCAAATGGGATTTATTTTAATGGGGCATGCATAGTTACTATGTTGAGATTGAAATGATGCAATATGGTTGATCTCACTCATAGCATATGCCAAGTTCAATGGATTGTCAAACATGATATGACCAATAGAATTTTCACATGATATCCTATGGAGCATAGCATCACAACTAGGCAACTCAACATGCTCATCATCATATTCATCATAAATAGGTAATTCAAGGCATGAAGAAGTTTCACTAGCATGAAGCATGGTAATAGGTGGGTCAACATCATTGGAGCAATCATTGTCAAGAGCGCCCACCAGTGGGATAAGAGAAGCACCATCACCTATGTTACCTTTGGAGCGTCGCTCATGTGTTGTAGGTGAGGTGTTGAAGATCGTCTCATTGTCATCTTCATGTTGATGGAACCCTGTGGGAGGTGCATCATCGTCCACCATGGCCATCATATTGTCCATTGGAGGGATGGACTCATCGAGGATAGGCATGTCGTCATGTAGGAGACCTAGCACCAAAGAAGAAAACACACTAGGAGTAGAGTTTAAGTCGTTAGAAATCATGGTGGCCTCACGTGTCGTGTCAACTACCTCACTCCCTAAGTGTTGTGGCTCACTCACTCCCTCAAGGATGCACTCACTCATATGGTTGGTGGAGTCACTCAAATGGCGCTCAACCTCACATAGGATGTGTGGCATGCTCTCATGTGTGGGGCTAGTGGTGGTCACACTCATCCTCTCATAGGAAATGCTCTCAATGTCACATATGGTGGAGTACTCATGTCACTCATGTGGTGGTGGCTCTCCTCACATGACAAATGGGGCATCTCAACATATGTGGGTGTCGGAGAGATGTAGGTTCAAATGTCTCCGTGCTCAACTCCTATCGCCGTGGTCGAAGGGGATGGCCCTTGCTCGACCTTCTTGTCGCCGTCTTGGTGTTGGAAGCCCATATGATGTGGCACCTCGTAGCTCGTCGCCATGACTGAAGGGCGTTTCCCATGCTCGGCCATCGTCCTTGAGTGGCTTCCGAAGATGGAAGTGTCACCCTCGCTCGTAGATCGTCGCCTTGGACTTGAGGAAGTCGTTGTAGGCATACTCGTGGGAAGTAGGCAAAGATGCCGTACGTCCAAAGGCGAAGATGCCTTGATAGCACTTGGCGAAGATGCCAAAGTGGTTGGTGTAGCCGTAGCGCCGTCTTGGTGGTGGTTGTCTCGCGGTCTTCTTTTGTGCTCTTGAAGCTTGGACTTGGCATGAAGTAGGGCTTGTTGGGACTTGTGCATTTGCGCTTGTGGAGCATCTTCATGATGATGATGTCGTTGTCGTGCTTGAGCTCGTAGTAGATGTCATTCGTCGTCGTCGTGCACATGATGCTTGGATGTGACTTGACCTTCATGACGATGTTGATCACGACCGTGATGGTTGTCGTCATGTAGATGTGGACGAGGATGATTTGCACTTGCATCGTGGCCGCGCTCCGAAGACTTGTGGCTTGAATGTCGCCGCCTTGAAGATGACGAAGGGGAAGAAGACTTGATCAAGGTTCTAATCTCCTCCGTCCTTGCATCTTGCTCCTATTTATGTGCGGAAAGCTTCTTGTCGATGTAGTCCCTTTTCCTTGTTTCGGAGTGACGAATGTCGATGGAGATGTTCTCGATGCGCTCTCGCAATCTTGATTGTGCGCCTTGCATTTGTCGTTGTAGATCGAAGATGGACGCTTTGGTGATGTAGTTGTTCATGCCGTCGTTGTTGTCGTAGACCGAAGAGGAAATGCCTTGCCTGTCCATCACAAGACTCGAGCAAAGGTCAGTAGGAAATGAGATAAACAATACCAAGCTACCTTTTCCCAAAGTTGAGGATGTATCTTGTATCACTCAATGTGAAATGAAAGAATAGTGGAATTGGTACCAGACTTGTTCACTCACACCTATCAAGTAAAGCTTATGGTAGAGCTCGGTAAGGATAGTGGCACAAAAATTTGATGCAAAATGTTAGCAAGAGTCAATAATGTTGGAAAAGATTCACAAATTCGCAAGTGGAACAAGTAGACCAATAGCAAATGTGGTACACGGAAACACACACATGGATAGATAAATGGGGTCGTGCAACCAAGGAATGAGCACAAAATGTGGAGTCCACGGAAAATGCTCGTGTTGCACAACTCAAGAGAGACGCTAGCACGATTGCTCAATAGGCGGATACGACACTTGTGCACAACCTATAAGATGCAAAACGGATAAACTTCTATCCCAAGTATTCTATGTATGTATGGTTCCCGGTGTTTCTCTCAAGATGATCCAAGATGATCGGATATGACAATCTTATGTGCAATGGGGTATGATGCTATGGCACTTACTTACAAGCTTCTTTGCTCTCTTTCTTTTTCTTAAAAGCTTTATTCTTTTTTTTTCTATGGTCAATTTGCACAATGCACAAACCAAGATAGCAATTGAGTATATGCGGGAACAAAGTTGTGACACGAGATATGATACCAATATATGCACCACGATGATACAGTATGTATGCGATGGGTAGTATGATCACTAATGTGCACAAGTAACGTTGCCGGCAATACTCAAATGGCTAGTCTCGATAGGCAAGTAACGCAAAATGGGCTACGGGTTAACAATGCAATTGCAAGGGGAATATACAATGGTGTCGTCGAGGTTACCGTCCTTTGCGATGATGAGTGGCGGTGTTCTTGATGTAGATACCAAGATGATGTAGACCCGTCCCTAAGTAGCCGAAACACCTTAGGAAACGGTAAAAACCGCAAACTCAAAATCTCAAATGACAAATGTCAAATGGTGGTAGCGGAAATGGCAATGTGGAAGTGGTGGTGGTGGTTTGTGAAGAAGCAACCGTCCCTAAGTAGCCGAAACACCTTAGGAGACTCAAATCACTACTCAAGCAACCACTAATGCTAAGGGTATCAAGATGGGTTAGGTTGCGAAAGTCGATGGTGGTGTAGCGGATGATATGGTGGAGGGCCTAGGCAATCTTGCCAAAATGACGAAATTTTGGTGGAGTCAAATGGTGTGGGAACCTATCTAGGTGAATGGGGGATGTCAATAGCTACTCAACGAGCTAAAGAACGCGAAAATC
>NC_041391.1:350526416-350596836 GCF_002162155.2 Triticum dicoccoides
GGGGTCGTGGGCACGGGGTCCCGTGCGGACGGTACATGTCCGAGGGCACGGGGTGTCCAGAGACTTTTCGGGGGCCCGTGCGCACGGGGTCTGGGGCCCGTGGGCACGGGGTGGGCGGAAAATTCGCGATTTCGTGGTGGAAATTGGAGATTTCTTGGGCAAAATTGGAGAGATTTTGGGGATGGATGGAGGGAAAAAGATGGGACAAAGCTAGATCCACTTGAAACCAAGCAAATCCATGGATCAAATCCAACAAAATCTCATCAAACCAACAAATCACAAAAAAATTTGGGGCTATTTTTGGTGGGGAATTTTCAAATTTAGGACGAAGTCACACAAAACAAGGCTAGAAAACAAAGAGGGGGCTCCAATTTCGTGAGAAACCATGGCTCATGATACCAAGATGTTGTAGGGTGGAACCCTATGGGGAGATCTTTCACGAATTGGATCCACAAGGTACATGAACAAGATGAACAAAAGAGGGAAAACAAGAGGAACACTTAAGAACAAGTCAAATCACACATCCACTAGACAATCAAGCACATAAGATCCACAAGGTACATGAACAATCAAAGGGAAATAAGATACATGGTAGAGTTCATCCCAAATCCTATGAAGGAGATGGGGGCTTGATGATCCTATGATTGGGATCCTTCCCCAAGGAGGAGGTCTTGATGTTTGGTCACTCCAAGAGGAGGTCTTGATCTCCTAGTGGAGTGGATTCATGGAGGAAAGCTCACAAATGTCTATCAACTACTTTGCCTCCCCCTAACATATGGTCTAGGTACAGAATATATAGGCATGGTGACGAAGTGGATGAAGAGGAGGCCCAAACATCAATCACAGCCGTCCATCCTGTAGGGCCCGTGCGCACGGGGGTCCCGTGGGCACGGTACAAGCCCGTGCGCACGGGGTGCTCCAGCGCCAACTCTCTGAGTAGTCCGTGAGCGTGGGGTCTTCGAGGCCCGTGGGCACGGGGTCACCTAGGAGGTGCAGTGTTGATCCTGTTGCACTCCTTCTTCCTCCTTGTGGCCTTGTGGTCCTTCTCCAACTCCTTTGGGGTGTCCCTCACCAGCTTGTGGTCGTCGGTCTTCGTACCTAAGGGCACATAGAGCACTTTGGTGAGGTAGCAAGCAAGTCCAATGGATATTCATGATGTTCTCGAAGAAGAGCGGGTTCACCTTAATGCCAATGGCGTATGTTCGAGGTCTCGTCATATGTCCTCTTGGGGCATGGAGAGTAGTCGGAGTGTACATGGGGATGAACGTGGGATGCTCCGCATCAAATACGGAATCATTTCCATTTTGAGTTCTAGGCAAACCAAGTACAAAATCCATGCTAATGTGTTCCCAAGGTTGATAAGGAATAGGAAGAGGCATGTAAAGACCATGGGATTGAGCTTTAGACTTAGCTTTGCGACATGTAGAGCATCTAGTGGTGAAGCGTGAGACGTCGCAGAACATCTTGGGCCAAAAGTAGTTCTTCGAGAGCATGGCGAAAGTCTTGTCGCGTCCAAAATGTCCCATGAGTCCGCCTCCATGAGCCTCTTGCAAAAGGAGCAAACGAAGAGAAGACTCGGGAATGCATAGTTTGTTAGCTCTCATAAGATAACCATCCTTGATGTAATATTGTTCCCAAGATATATGCGTCAAACATTTAGCATAAGGAGTTGCAAAAAGATGGATCATTAGCATACAAGTCTTTTATGTGCTCAAAGCCAATAACATTCAACTCAAGTTTAGTGACAAGCGTGCATATGCGTGAAAGTGAATCGGCAACTACATTTTCCTTACCCTTAATGTACTTGATCACAAAGGGAAAAGATTCAATAAATTTACTCCATTTGGCATGACGCTTGCTCAACTTAGTTTGACCTTTTAAGTACTTCAGCGTTTCATTATCGGTATGGATGACAAACTCATGAGGTCTAAGATAATGTTCCCAAACATGTAGCACACGCACTAAAGCATACAATTCTTTGTCATAGATGGGATAGTTGAGTTGAGCACCGGAGAGTTTTTCACTAAAATATGCAATGGCTCGTTTTTCTTGCATCAAAACTCCGCCAATTCCGGTACCACTTGCATCACAATGAACCTCAAAAGTTTTGTCAAACTTGGGCAAAGCAAGAATCGGAGCATGAGTAAGCAAAGACTTGAGCTCATCAAAAGCGGTGGATTGCAAAGATCCCCAAACAAGAGGAGCATTCTTCTTACTCAAGGCATGCAAAGGAGCTGCGATAGTGCTAAAATCTTTCACAAAGCGACGATAAAAACCTGCTAGACCAAGAAAACTACGCACTTGTTGCAAATTGGTGGGTTGGCACCAAGTTTTAATTGCTTCAATTTTAGATTCATCAACATGGACACCCTTGGAAGATACAACAAAACCCAAGAAAACCACTTTGTCAACACCATATGTGCACTTTTTCATGTTTTCATAAAGACTTTCCTTGGAAGGGTTTGTAAAACAGCCCTAACACGATTAAGATGCTCTTTCATGGTTTTGCTAATCACAAGAATATCATCGAAGTAAACCGCAACAAAGACTCCAATATAAGGGCGAAGCACATAATGCATGAGGCGCACGAAAGTACCGGGAGCCTCCGATAAACCCATAGGCATAACTAACCACTCATATTAGGCCAAATTTGGTTTTGAAAGAAGTTTTCCATTCATCACCCTCTTGAATGCGTATTTGGTAATAGCCACTTTTAATATCAATTTTTGAGAAAAAGTTGGCTCCACTAAGTTCATCAAGCATATCATCTAAGCAAGGAATGGGGTGCCTATAGCGAACGGTAATAGCATTTATAGGTCTACAAGCGGAACACAAGCGGAAACTTCCATCGGGCTTAGGCACAAGTATAACCGGAACGGCACAAGGGCTTAAGCTTTCACGTACATGACCATTGTCGATTAGTTGTTGTACTTGCCATTGAATCTCCTTGGTTTCTTCAGGATTGACACGGTATGGAGCTTTGTTTGGAAGTGGCGCTCCGGGGATGAGGTCGATTTGATGCTCAATGCCTCGTAGGGGAGGTAGACCCGGAGGTAGCTCATCGGGGAAAACATCTTGGAATTCCTGCAAAAGAGATTGAAACACTAAAGGTAGCTCGTGAGAGGTGTTAGTTTTTGGTTCTCCATCCTTGCACACAAGGACAAAGTGCATCACACTCGATGGGTTCTCACACACTTCTCTCATCTCACTTTTTGTTGCAAATAGTATGACGTTTTTCTCTCTAGGCGAAGAGGCGCTCAAGTTTGGCTTGTGGCTCTCACTCATTTTTGGGTGGGTCACTTTTGCACTCTTCTCTCCTTGATATGTGGCTTGCTTGTCGGCTATCACTTGACTAGGAGACATAGGTCGTAGCACATATTCCTTCCATTTCATCTTGAAGCTATAGTGATTGGTACGCCCATTGTGGATGACACCTCGGTCGAATTGCCATGGTCGACCAAGAAGGAGGTGGCAAACAGTCATTGGGACCACATCACACTCCAAAGTGTCTTCATATGCACCAATTTTGAAGGAGACTTGGACTGTATGCTCAACTCGGATAGTGTCAGAGTCACTTAGCCATTGAACCTTGTAGGGGTGCGGGTGCTTCCTCTTGACCAATTGAAGCTTGGAGCATAGTTCTTCACTTGCAAAGTTGTGACAACTACCTCCGTCGATGATGACCTTGACGGACCTTCCATTGATGCCGGCCTTGGTTGGAAGATATGGCATCGTTGGTCTTCTTCTTGTTGATGTTGAAGAGTCAAGACCTTGGAGACAAGAAGAGTGGGGCTCGTATCTTCATCACAAAATACTTGATCATCTTCATCCTCGTGCACGCGCCGGTGCATGGCCACTTGCTCAAGAGCTTCCATCTCCTCATCACTCATGGAGTCATAGGTGCCATCATCATTGAGGATCATGGTTCGCTTGTTTGTACAGTCGTAGGACTTGTGGCCTCGGCCGCCGCAAGTGAAACACTTGAAGGAGCTTGTCTTGACGGTCTCATCGGTCGGAGTGGATGAAGAAGCACATGGCTTGAAGTTGCTTGTAGTAGGAGGAAGGTGACTTGAACTTGATGAAGTTTTCTTGTAACTCGGCTTGTCGTCGTTGCTTGGAAAAGGTTTGGTTGATGTAGATGTTGGAGGAGTTGTTGAAGCTTGGTTGTTGGAGAAGCCGTAGGTCTTGGACAAGTACTTGGCGTACTTGAAGTCATCTTGCACTTGACGTTCCGCCTTTGTAGCTTGATGTAAAAGCTCAATGAGGTTGGAGTAGGGTTGGAAGTCGGCAATCTTCTTGATGGGATGATTGAGTCCATTCAAGAATCGTTCCATAGTTTGCTCATCATCCTCCGTGACATTGGCTCGAATCATGGCAATCTCCATTTCCTTGTAGTATTCTTCAACACTCTTTGTTCCTTGCTTGAGGAGTTGTAGCTTCTTGAAGAGATCGCGGTTGTAGTAAGTTGGCACAAAACGTGCTCGCATGACTTCCTTCAATTGAGCCCAAGTGGTGATTGGAGGTTCACCTCTTGCTTGTCGGCGCTCAAGGACTTGTTCCCACCATATGAGCACATAATCTTGGAACTCAAGTGATTCCATAGCGATCTTCTTCTCTTCCTCATAGTTGTGCAAACGAAAGATTTTGTCGACCTTCAATGCCCATGAATGGTTTTCTTCGGGATCATTGCTTCCGTCGAACTTGGGCATTGTGAATTTGAGCTTGCCATAGCGTTGCTCTTCATTGTGTTGTTGGCGATGGTGATGATGACGCCCTTGACGTGGAGGGTAATCATCCTCATGTTGCTCTTGGCATGGAGCAAGTCCATGATGAACTTGCTCTTGTTGAACTTGAGGTTGAGGTGGAGCTTGACGAGCTTGTGGAGGAGCTTGTGGAGCTTGGCGTGGCGCGCGCGATTGGTAGTTCCTCTCTTGGATTTCTTCTTGAAGGGCTTCCTCTTGATTGCTCCGTTTGCGATTGCGGTTGGCGATAGCTCTACTTGATTCTTGAAGGGCACGTTGCGCCTCAAGAGCTTGCGCTTCACGTAGTTGTTGTTGAAGACGTTGAGCCTCGGTGTCTTGTTGCTCTTGGTGTAGACGCGTTCGTTCTTCTTATTCTTGGCGAGGAAGACGTTGTTGTTCTTGAGCTTGGGCAAAAGCGACTTGATTTGATTGAGGACGAGGGACTTGCTCATCGGCTTGCTCTTGTGAATGCTTGACGTGTAGTGGGTTGCGAGATGCATGACAGTATTGACGCGCGGCTCATCGAAGAGTGTTCGATGATGGTGTACTTGAGCCGGAGGAGGAGTCGTCGGAGTGTCGACTTGAGTGGCTCCGTCTTGAGTATGACAATGTAGAAGGAGGACGGTTCACCAACAAAGCGCGGATCTCGTCCATTCTTGCATTTTCTCTTGCTTGTGCGCGTCGAGCTTGTTGTCGAAGTAGTCTCGTGTACGTTGCTCGGAGAGGCGCAAGTCGGTGGCGAGGTTGTCGATGCGGTCGTTCATTGCTTGTTTCTCTTGCTGTAACGCTCGCTGTGCACCAAAGAGGTGGCTCTTGGTGACGTATGATGACATGTCGTCGTCTTGCTCGATGAAGAGTGGGTTGGTAGAAGTACTTGGCCTATCCATCATTCCAAGCAAAAATGTGAGTGGTAGAAGGATAAGAACTTATACCAATGTACCTTAGACCGATGTTGATGATGAATCAAGTTCACTCAAATGCGGACAATGAAATAGCACTATTGGTACCAATTCTTGTCGGTTCTCACACCTACACAAGTAAAAGCTTATGGTGGAGCTTGGTTAGGATGGTGGCACAAAATTGATTGCAATCGTTAGTTTTACTCAAAGATGTTGAAAAAGATTCGAAAATTCGCAAATGCAACAAGTAGACCAAGCAAGTAGGGGTACACGGAAACACACACGCAAATAGATAAATGGGATTGCGCAAACCAAAAGTGAGCCAAAATGTGGAATCCACGAAAGTGCTCTTGTTGCACAATACTAGAGAGACGCTAGCACGGTTGCACAATAGGCGGATTCGGAGCTTGTGCACAACCTACTAGGCAAAAATGCAACGATCTCTATCCCAAGTACGCTATATGTATGGTATTTCGGTGCTATGATCCAAGATGATCTTATATGACAATCTTAATGTAGTATGACGCTATGGTTCTTGCTTATAAGCTCTTTGCTTATCTTTCCTCTTTGCTTAAAAGCTTGGGTGGCTCTTTGACTTTTGAGCTCTTTTCTCATGCAAAACTTCACGAACCAAGATAGCAATTTTGTATGCTATGACAACTTTGTGACACGCAAGTTGATTCCAAGATATGCACCACGATGGTATGGTATGTATGCTATGGAGTATGATCACTAATGTGCACAAGTCACGTTGCCGGCAATACTCGAAGGCTAGTCTCGATGGGTAAGCTATGCAAAAGATGTGGTATGATGGTTATCAATGCAATTGCAAGGTATGACGAAGATGTCGTCGAAGTTACCGTCCGTAGCGAAGATGAGTAGTCGACGAAGATGAGCGTTGGTGATGTTGATGTCGCACCGTACCTAGATAGCCGAAACACAATAGGACACGGTAATTCACAACTCAAATTCTCGAACCCAAAGTCGAATGGTGGTATGGAGGTTGTGTCGTGGGGTTTTGGCAGGTGGAAGTGGTGGTGGTTGAAGTGAGGATGTGCGTAGGCGTAGGTGGTGGTGGTGGAGAACTGCAAAAATGCAGTTTCGGCAGAGGAAGCCAGATGATCCGGGCCAGGAGCCGGATGATTCGGGTCAGGGTCCGGATGATCTGGGCAGGTCAATCGCGGTCGGGAACTGCTCGGGATGAACTCGAAAACGGTGAGAATTTCGATGATTCCATGGATTTTGAACGGATTTCGAGGGGGAGAAGGTGGGGAAAAGCAAGATCCACGAGTTACACACCGAATCCGCAGATCAAAATCAACAAATCATCATCAAAACCAACAAATCACAAAAAAATTGGGGGCTATTTTTGGTGGGGATTTTCGGATTTAGGACGAAATCAACAAAATCAAGCTAGAAAACAAAGAGTAGAGGCTCCAAAAACGTGATCAACGTGGCTCATGATACCAAGATGATGTATGGCGGAACCCTAGGGGCCAATCTTTCATGTTTGGAGTGGATCCTACGGGAAAACATGACGAACGAGCAGAAGAACACGAGGAAATCACGGGGAGAAACAAGAGAATCACTCAACCGACAAGTATCGATCACACAAGGGCTAGATCACCGAACACATATGGTAGCACAAGATTCAAAATCAACAAAGGAAAGATACACGAGTAGCCGTTCTTCTCCGTGAGGAGGTCTTGATGGTCTTCCCTTGAAGGGGTCTTGAATCCGCTTGGGGGATCTTCTCCGAAGAGGTCGTGAGCTCCGAGGAGAAGTAACCAAGTGGATGAGCAAGGCTCTCACACAAAATATGAGCTAAACCAATGCTAACTCTCAAAGTGAGGAGGAGGAGTCCTATATATAGGCTAGGGGGTGAAGGGGTACGTGGGCTCAGCCCAACACGCGCGCAGGCGCTGCCGGATGATCCGCGGGTGGATCCGGATGATCCGGGCTAGTCCGGATGATCCGGGTGGAGGCCCGGATGAGCTGGTGACGCAGGCGGTGGCGGTGCAGGTTCGGCTGTCCGAATGGGGGTCTGGATGTCCGGGTAGGGTCCGGATGATCCGGGATGGGGTCCGGATGATCCGGCTTCAGGTGGGAGCTTCGGCTGTCTTCGGGGCGAGTTAGCCGGATCGTCCGGACCGGGGTCCGGATCGTCCGGGCTCTGTCCGGATCGTCCGGGCAGCCGTCCGGATCGCCCGACCAGTCTGGGACTTGGCGTTTTTCCTCTTCGTCTTCACGAATGTCTTCCGGTTCCGGTCCTCCGAGCTTCTTCGCTTCTCCATGGTTAGCTCCTTGGTACCTGAGTATGCATAGCGTTTTCGTTTGAGGTAGTAACCATGTTGCATGTGAATCAAAAGGGAGTTGTGAGAGGAGTTATGTCACCTCGGTTTCAAGAGCTCTTGCACATGCTCGAGTCATAGGTCCAAGTGGTGTTGTAGGGGATGTAGATGCGTCCATGGGGATGATCGTGGGATGCTCCGTTTCATGTTCCGATTGTAGACATATAAATTCTATTACCGTTCGCTATAGACATCCCATTCCTCGCTTAGATGATATGCTTGATGAACTTAGTGGAGCCAACTTTTTCTCAAAAATTGATCTTAAAAGTGGCTATTATCAAATCCGCATTCAAGAGGGAGATGAATGGAAAACTGCTTTCAAAACCAAATTTGGCTTATATGAGTGGTTAGTTATGCTTATGGGTTTATCGGAGGCTCCCGGTACTTTCGTGCATCTCATGCATTATGTGCTTCGCACTTATATTGGAGTCTTTGTCGTGGTTTACTTCGATGATATTCTTGTGTTTAGCAAAACCATGAAAGAACATCTTAATCATGTTAGGGCTGTTTTGCAAACCCTTCACAAGGAAAGCCTTTATGCAAACATGAAAAAGTGCACATTTGGTATTGACAAAGTGCTTTTCTTGGGTTTTGTTGTATCTTCCAAGGGTGTCCATGTTGATGAATCTAAAATTGAAGCAATTAAAACTTGGCCCCAACCCACCAATTTGCAACAAGTGCGTAGTTTTCTTGGTCTAGCAGGTTTTTATCGTCGCTTTGTGAAAGATTTTAGCACTATTGCCGCTCCTTTGCATGCCTTGGGTAAGAAGAATGCTCCTTTTGTTTGGGGATCTTTGAAATCCACCGCTTTTGATGAGCTCAAGTCTTTGCTTACTCATCCTCCGATTCTTGCTTTGCCCAATTTTGACAAAACTTTTGAGGTTCATTGTGATGCAAGTGGTACCGGAATTGGCGGAGTTTTGATGCAAGAAAAACGAGCCATTGCATATTTTAGTAAAAAACTCTCCGGTGCTCAACTTAACTATCCCATCTATGACAAAGAATTGTATGCTTTAGTGCATGTGCTACATGTTTGGGAACATTATCTTAGACCTCATGAGTTTGTCATCCACACCGATCATGAAATGCTGAAGTACTTAAAAGGTCAAACTAAGTTAAACAAGCGTCATGCCAAATGGAGTGAATTTATTGAATCTTTCCCCTATGTGATCAAGTACATTAAGGGTAAGGAAAATGTAGTTGCGGATGCACTTTCACGCATATGCACGCTTGTCACTAAACTTGAGTTGAATGTTATTGGCTTTGAGCATATAAAAGACTTGTATGCTAATGATCCATCTTTTACGACTCCTTATGCTAAATGTTTGACGCATACATCTTGGGAATAATATTACATCAAGGATGGTTATCTTATGAGAGCTAACAAACTATGCATTCCCGAGTCTTCTCTTCGTTTGCTCCTTTTACAAGAGGCTCATGGAGGCGGACTCATGGGACATTTCGGACGCGACAAGACATTAGCCACGCTCTCCAAGAACTACTTTTGGCCGAAGATGTTCCGTGACGTCTCACGCTTCACCACCCGATGCTCTACATGTTGCAAAGCTAAGTCTAAAGCTCAATCCCATGGTCTTTACATGCCTCTTCCTATTCCTTATCAACCTTGGGAAGACATTAGCATGGATTTTGTACTTGGTTTGCCTAGAACTCAAAATGGCAAGGATTCCGTGTTTGTTGTTGTGGACCGGTTTTCTAAGATGGCACATTTCATCCCTTGCAACAAGATAGACGATGCTTCACACGTTGCAAATCTCTTTTGTAGGGAAATCTTTCGTCTCCGTGGAGTACCAAAGACAATCGTCTCCGACCGCGACGTCAAGTTCTTGAGTTACTGATGTGGAGCATCCCTCGCTCATCCCCACGGACGCATCTACATCTCCTTCAACACCACGTGGACCCATGACTCGCGCCCGCTCTAAGGCTATCGAAGATAAGGTGAACTCGCTCCTCTCCGAAATCCCTCTTCCTACCCACGAGACATGGCTACTACCTCAGACGGAAACTCTGTGTGTGATCAGGTACAACGCTGAAGAAGAAGCGACAGGCGTCAACTTTCTACTCAGCCTGGAACCTGCCCGGAACCTGGCCCGGAACTTCCGGCCTCCTTCGACAGCGACCACCCCGGGCATGCCAACTTTCTGCTTAGCCCGGAACCTGCCCCGAACCTGGCCCGGAACTTCCGGCCCGCGGAACCTCCGGTGTTGCGTGGAACTTCCGGCCCCCGGAAGCCAGCCTGCTTCACCCGTGCCAACTTTCGGCATTAGGCCGGACCCTGCCCGGAACCTCCGGCGCCCGGAACTTCCGGCCTGGCCCGGAACTTCCGGCCCTGCCTGCGCGCAGCCTCTTGAGCCGAGGCCCGTGTACCCTTCTGCCCCGTAGACTATATATACTCCCTCATCCCGTACGTTTTAGGGTTAGCATTGGTTTAGCTCATATTTGTGTGAGAGCCTTGCTCATCCACTTGGTTACTTCTCCTCGGAGCTCACGACCTCTTCGGAGAAGATCCCCCAAGCGGATTCAAGACCCCTTTCTAGGGAAGATCATCAAGACCTCCGTACGTAGAAGAACGGTTCCTTTGTATCCTTACCTTTGTTGATTGTGGATCATACGTTACTCTATGTGTTCGGTGATCTAGCACTCGTGTGATTGATTCCTTGTTGGTTTCGTGATTCTCTCTCGTTTTCCCCATGTTTTCCCCATTGTGCTTCCGCGTGTTCTTCGTGATTCCTCGTAGGATCCACTCCAAACGTGAAAGATCGTCCACCTAGGATTCCACCCTACATCATATGGTATCATGAGCCACGTTGATCACGTTTTTGGAGCCCCTACCCTTTGTTTTCTAGCTTGATAGTTGTTTTCGTCCTAATTCCGAAAATTCCCCACCAAAAATAGCCCCAATTTTTTTTTGTGATTTGTTGGCGAGTTGAGATTTTGTTGGATTTGATCCATGGATTTGCTTTGCTTCGAGTGGATCTAGCTTCCCTGCTCTTCCTCCCTTCTAATTTCTTCTTTTTCCCCTCGGATTTGGGTTTTTCCCAAGTTTTTCCGCCCAAATCCGCGATCCCGAAGTCTCTGTTCTTGGCAGATTCCCGACCCCCGGAACTTCCGGCCTTGCCCGGAACTTTTGGCCCCCGGACCTTCCAGCCGCCCCCGGAACTTCCGGACCCCGGAACTTCCGTCTTGCCCGGAACTTCCGGCCTAGACAGAACGGTTGCACTTCTTCGACACTTTCGCTACTTCGGAAACTTCGATCACGGTGCAGCGGCATCTTCGCCAACATACTGAAGACCGTGCACTGCGTCCCCATCTACTTTCACATCCGTTTTAACCTTCAACCGAAGCAAGGACGGTAACATCGACGACATCTTTGTCATACCTTGCAATTGCATTGATAACCCACATTGCCTCATTTTGCGTAGCTTACCCATCGAGACTAGCCATTGAGTATTGCAGGCAACGTGACTCGTGCACATTAGGGATCATACTCCATAAGCATACATACCATACCATAGTGGTGCATATCTTGGGATCCACTTGTGTGTCACAAAGTTGTCATAGCATACACAATTGCTATCTTGGTTCGTAAATTTTTGCATAAGAAAAGAGCTCAAAGAGTGAAAGAGCCACCCAAGCTTTTAACCAAAGAGGAAAGATAAGCAACGAGCTTATGAGCAAGAACCATAGCATCATACTACATTAAGATTGTCATATTGGATCATCTTGGATCATTGCACCGAAATACCATACATATAGCATACTTGGGATAGAGATAGTTGCATTTTTGCCTAGTAGGTTGTGCACAAGTTTGCGTATCCACCTATTGTTCAATCGTGCTAGCGTCTCTCTAGTATTGTGCAACAAGAGCATTTTCGTGGTTTCCACATTTTGGCTCACTTTTGGTTTGCACAATCCCACTTATCTATTTGCGTGTGTGTTTCCGTGTATTATACTTGCTTGGTCTACTTGTTGCATTTGCAAATTTATGAACCTTTTCCAACATTATTGAAGCTCACTTACTATTGCATTAAATTTTGTGCCACCATCCTAACCAAGCTCCACCAAAAGCTTTGGTACCAAAAGTGCTATTTCATTGTCCGCATTGGAGTGAACTTGATTCATTTTCAACTTCGGTCAAGGTACATTTGGTACATGTTCTTTTCCTTCTACCACTCACATTTTGTTTGGAATGATTGATAGGCCAAGTTCTTCTACAAATCCACCTCTCATCGAGAACGGCGACGACATGTCATCATTCGTCACAAAGAGCCACCTCTTTGGTGCTCAAAGGGCGTTACACCAAGAGCAACAAGCTATGAGCGACCGCATCGACAACCTCGCCACCGACTTGAGACTCTCCGAGCAACGTACAAGAGACTACTTCGACAACAAATTCGACTCTCACAAGAAAGAGAATGATGCAAGAATGGACGAGATCCGCGCCTTGATGAGGAACCGGCATCCTTCCACTTCTTCATCCTCAAGACGGAGCCATTCGAGTCGACACTCCGACGACACCTTCTCCGGCTCAAGTACACCGTCATCGACCATTCTTCGACGAGCCGCGCGTCAAGACCGGCATGCATCTCGGAACCCACTACATGACAAGCATTCACAAGAGCAAGTTGACGAGCAAATTCCTCGTCCTCAATCAAACCAAGTCGCTTTTGCTAAAGCTCAAGAACGGCAACGACTACGACGCCAAGAAGAAGAACGAGCGCGTCTACACCAAGAGGAACAAGACGCCGAGGCTCAACGTCTTCAACAACAACAACGAGAAGCGCAAGCTCTTGAGGCGCAACGTGCCCTTCAAGAATCAAGTCGGCCCATCGCCAACCGCAATCGTGAACGGCGCAATCAAGAGGAAGCTCTTCGAGAAGAAATCCAAGAGAGGAACTACCAACCGAGTGTGCAACGTCAAGCTCCACAAGCTCCTCCACAAGCACGTCAAGCTCCACAAGCTCCTCCACAAGCTTGTCAAGCTCCACCTCAACCTCAAGTTCAACAAATGCAAGTTGATCATGGACTTCATCCACGCCAAGAGCAACATGAGGATGACTATCCTCCACGTCAAGGGCGTCATCATCACCACCGCCAACAACACAATGAAGAGCAACGCTATGGCAAGCTCAAGTTCACAATGCCCAAGTTCAATGGAAGCAATGATCCGGAAGAATACCTCTCATGGGCATTGAAGGTCGACAAAATTTTCCGTTTGCAAAACTATGAGGAAGAGAAGAAGATCGCTATGGCATCACTTGAGTTCCAAGACTATGTGCTCATATGGTGGGCACAAGTCCTTGAGCGCCTTGAAGCAAGAGGTGAACCACCTATCACCACCTGGGCTCAAATGAAGGAAGTCATGCGAGCACGTTTTGTGCCAACCTACTACAACCGCGATCTCTTCAAAAAGCTACAACTCCTCAAGCAAGGAACAAAGAGTGTTGAAGAATACTACAAGGAAATGGAGATTGCCATGATTCGAGCCAATGTCACAGAAGATGATGAGCAAACAATGGCACGTTTCTTGAATGGTCTCAATCATTGTTGGGGAACATAGTAATTTCAAAAAATTTCCTACGTACACGCAAGATCATGGTGATGGCATAGCAACGAGAGGGGAGAGTGTTGTCCACGTACCCTCATAGACTGAAAGCGGAAGCGTTAGAACAACGCGGTTGATGTAGTCGTATGTCTTCACGGCCCGACCGATCAAGCACCGAAACTACGGCACCTCCGAGTTCTAGCACACGTTCAGCTCGATGACGTCCCTCGAACTCCGATCCAGTCGAGTGTCGAGGGAGAGTTCCGTCAGCATGACGGCGTGGTGACGATCTTGATGTACTACCGACGCAGGGCTTCGCCTAAGCACCGCTACGATATTATTGAGGTGGATTATAGTGGAGGGGGGCACCGCACACGGCTAAGAGATCCAAGGGATCAATTGTTGTTGTGACTAGAGGTGCCCCCCTGCCCCGGTATATAAAGGAGCAAGGGGGGAGGGGGCGGCCGGCCTAGTAAGGGCGCGCCAAGGGGAGTCCTACTCCCACCGGGAGTAGGACTCCCTCCTTCCTTGTTGGAGTAGGAGAAGGGGGAAAGAGGGGGAGAGGGAAAAGGAAAAGGGGGCTGCCCCCCTTGTCCAATTCGGACCAGAGGGGGGGCGCAGGCCTCTTTCCTTTTGGCCTCTCTCCTCTATTCCCGTATAGCCCAATAAGGCCCATATACTCCCCGGCGAATTCCCGTAACTCTCCGGTACTCCGAAAAATACCCGAATCACTCGGAACCTTTCCGAACTCCGAATATAGTCGTCCAATATATCGATCTTTACGTCTCGACCATTTCGGGACTCCTCGTCATGTCCCTGATCTCATCCGGGACTCCGAACTCCTTCGGTACATCAAAACTCATAAACTCATAATATAACTGCCATCGAAACCTTAAGCGTGCGGACCCTACGGGTTCGAGAACTATGTAGACATGACCTAGAACTATTCTTGGTCAATAACCAATAGCGGAACCTGGATGCCCATATTGGCTCCTACATATTCTACGAAGATCTTTATCGGTCAAACCGCATAACAACATACTTTGTTCCCTTTGTCATTGGTATGTTACTTCCCCGAGATTCGATCGTCGGTATCCAATACCTAGTTCAATCTCGTTACCGGCAAGTCTCTTTACTCGTTACATAATGCATCATCCCGCAACTAACTCATTAGTCACATTGCTTGCAAGCCTTATAGTGATGTGCATTACCGAGAGGGCCCAGAGATACCTCTCCGACAATCAGAGTGACAAAACCTAATCTCGAAATTCGCCAACCCAACATGTACCTTTGGAGACACCTGTAGTGCTCCTTTATAATCACCCAGTCACGTTGACGTTTGGTAGCACCCAAAGTGTTCCTCCGGTAAACGGGAGTTGCATAATCTCATAGTTACAGGAACATGTATAACTCATGAAGAAAGCAATAGCAACATACTAAACGATCGTGTGCTAGGCTAACAGAATGGGTCATGTCAATCACATCATTCTCCTAATGATGTGATCCCATTAATGAAATGTCAACACATGTCAGATTTCATAAAATGTGGCAATTGCTAACATGATTCGGACAGACTTTAAGCATTGTTACGAGTGAGAAAATCTCATCGTATTCAACACCTTGAACTTGTCGAAAACCTTTTGCAACAAGTCGAGCTTTTGTAGATAGTAACACTACTATCAGTGTCCGTCTTCCTCTTGAAGATCCATTTATTTAACATGGCTTGCTGATCATTGAGCAAGTCAATCAAAGTCCATACTTTGTTCTCATACATGGATCGTATCTCAGATTTTATGGCCTCAAGCCATTTCATGGAATCTGGGCTAATCATCGCTTCCTCATAGTTCGTAGGTTCATCATGGTCTAGTAACATGACTTCCAGAACATGATTACCGTACCACTCTGGTGCGGATCTTACTCTGGAAGACCTACAAGGTTTGGCAGCAACTTGATCTGAAGTTTCATGATCATCATCATTAACTTCCTCACTAATTGGTGTAGTAATCACTAGAACTGATTTCTGTGATGAACTACTTTCCAATAAGGGAGAAGGTACAATTACCTCATCAAGTTCTACTTTCCTCCCACTCACTTCTTTTGAGAGAAACTTCTTCTCTAGAAAGGATCCATCTTAGCAACGAATAACTTGCCTTCGGATCTGTGATAGAAGGTGTACCCAATAGTTACCTTTGGGTATTCTATGACGACGCACTTCTCCGATTTGGGTTCGAGCTTATCAGGTTGAAAACCTTTTTCATATAAGCATCGCAACTCCAAGCTTTAAAAAACGACAGCTTAGGTTTACTGCTAAACCATAGTTCATACGGTGTCGTCTCAACAGATTTAGATGGTGCCCTATTAAACGTGAATGCAACTGTCTCTAATGCATAACCCCAAAACAATAGTGGTAAACCGATAAGAGACATCATAGATCGCACCATACCTAGTAAAGTACGATTACGACGTTCAGACACACCATTACACTGTGGTGTTCCAGATGGCGTGAGCTGTGAAACTATTCCACATTGTTTTAATTGAAGACCAAACTCGTAACTCAAATATTCGTCTCCGCGATCAGATCATAGAAATTTTATTTTCTTGTTACGATGATTTTTCTACTTCACTCTGAAATTCTTTGAACCTTTCAATTATTTCAGACTTATGTTTCATCAAGTAGATATACCCATATCTGCTCAAATCATTTTGTGAAGTTCAGAAAATAACGATACTTGCCACGAGCATCAACACTCATTGGATCGCATACAACGTTATGTATTATTTCCAATAAGTCAGTAGCTTGTTCCATTGTTCCGAAGAACAGAGTTTTTAAGTCATCTTGCCCAAAAGGCACGGTTCGCAAGCATCAAATGATTCATAACCAAGTGATTCCGAAAATCCATCTTTATGGAGTTTCTTCATGCGCTTTACACCGATATGACCCAAACGGCAGTGCCACAAATAAGTTGCACTATCATTATCAACTTTGCATCTTTTGGCATCAATATTATGAATATGTGTATCACTATGATCGAGATCCAACAAACTATTTTCATTGGGTGTATGACCATCAAAGGTTTTATTCATTTAAACAGAACAACAATTATTCTCTGATTTTAAATGAATAACTGTATTGCAATAAACATGATCAAATCATATTCATCCTCAACACAAACGCCAAATAACATTTATTTAGGTTTAACACTAATCCCGAAAGTATAGGGAGTGTGCGATGATGATCATATCAATCTTGGAACTACTTCCAACACTCATCGTCACTTCCCCTTCAACTAGTCTCTGTTTATTCTGTAACTCCTGTTTCGAGTTACTAATCTTAGCAACGGAACAAGTATCAAATACTCAGGGGCTACTATAAACACTAGTAAGGCACACATCAATAACCTGTATATCAAATATACCCTTGTTCACTTTGCCATCCTTCTTATCCACCAAATATTCAGGGCATTTCCGCTTCCAGTGACCATTTCCTTTGTAGTGTAATCACTCAGTTTCAGGCTTTGGTCCAGCTTTGGGCTTCTTCGCGGGAGTGACAACTTGCTTGTCATTCTTCTTAAAGTTCCCTTTCTTTCCCTTTGCCCTTCTCTTGAAACTAGTGGTCTTGTCAATCATCAACACTTGATGCTCTTTCTTGATTTCTACCTTTGTCGATTTCAACATCACGAAGAGCTCGGGAATCGTTTTCGTCATCCCTTGCATACTATAGTTCATCACGAAGTTCTAGTAACTTAGTGATGGTGACTAAAGAATTCTGTCAATCACTATCTTATCTGGAAGATTAACTCCCACTTGATTCAAGCGATCGAAGTATCCAGACAATCTGAGCACATGCTCACTAGTTGAGCGATTCTCCTCCATCTTTTAGCTATAGAACTTGTTGGAGACTTCATATCTCTCAACTCGGGTATTTGCTTGAAATATTAACTTCAATTCCTGGAACATCTCATATGGTCCATGATGTTCAAAACATCTTTGAAGTCCCGATTCTAAGCCATAAAGCATGATGCACAAAACTATCAAGTAGTCATCATATTGAGCTAGCCAAACGTTCATAACGTCTGCATCTGCTCCTGCAATAGGTCTGTCACCTAGCGGTGCAATAAGGACATAATTCTTCTGTGCAGCAATGAGGATAAACCTCAGATCACGGATCCAATCCGCATCATTGCTACTAACATTTTTCAACACAATTTTCTCTAGGAACATAACAAAATAAACATATGAAAGCAACAACGCAAGCTATTGATCTTACAACATAATTTGCAAAATACTACCAGGACTAAGTTCATGATAAATTTAAGTTCAATTAATCATATTACTTAAGAACTCCCACTTAGACAGACATCTCTCTAGTCATCTAAGTGATCACGTGATCCAAATCAACTAAACCATGTCCGATCATCACGTGAGATGGAGTAGTTTTCAATGGTGAACATCACTATGTTGATCATATCTACTATATGATTCACGCTCGACCTTTCGGTCTCCGTGTTCCGAGGCCATATCTGTATATGCTAGGCTCGTCAAGTTTAACCTGAGTATTCCGCGTGTGCAACTGTTTTGCACCCGTTGTATTTGAACGTAGAGCCTATCACACCCGATCATCACGTGGTGTCTCAGCACGAAGAACTTTCGCAACGGTGCATACTCAGGGAGAACACTTCTTGATAATTAGTGAGAGATCATCTTAAAATGCTACCGTCAAACAAAACAGAATAAGATGTATAACAGATAAACATCATATGCAATCAAAATATGTGACATGATATAGCCATGATCATCTTGCGCCTTTCATCTCCAAAGTACTGTCATGATCTCTATCGTCACCGACACGACAGCATGATCTTCATCATCTTGATCTATATCAATGTGTCGTCACATGGTCGTCTCGCCAACTATTGCTCTTGCAACTATTGCTATCGTATAGCGATAAAGTAAAGCAATTATTTAGCACTTGCATCTTATGCAACAAAGAGACAACCATAGGACTTCTGCCAGTTGCCGATAACTTCAACAAAACATGATCATCTCATACAACAACTTATATCTCATCACGTCTTGACCATATCACATCACAACATGCCCTGAAAAAACAAGTTAGACGTCCTCTACTTTGTTGTTGCAAGTTTTACGTGGCTGCTACGGGCTGAGCAAGAACCGTTCTTACCTACGCATCAAAACCACAACGATAGTTCATCAAGTTGGTGCTGTTTTAACCTTCGCAAGGACCGGGCGTAGCCACACTCGGTTCAATTGAAGTTGGAGAAACAGACACCCGCTTGTCACCTGTGTGCAAAGCACGACGGTAAAACCAGTCTCACGTAAGCGTACGCGAAATGTCAGTCCGGGCCGCTTCATCGAACAATACCACCGAACCAAAGTATGACATGCTGGTAAGCAGTATGACTTGTATCACCCACAACTCACTTGTGTTCTACTCATGCATATAACATCAACGCATAAAACCTGGCTCTGATACCACTGTTGGGGAACATAGTAATTTCAAAAAAATTCCTACGTACACGCAAGATCATGGTGATGGCATAGCAACGAGAGGGGAGAGTGTTGTCCACGTACCCTCGTAGACCGAAAGCGGAAGCATTAGAACAACGCGGTTGATGTAGTCGTACGTCTTCACGGCCCGACCGATCAAGCACCGAAACTACGACACCTCCGAGTTCTAGAACACGTTCAACTTGATGACTTCCCTCGAACTCCGATCCAGCCGAGTGTCGAGGGAGAGTTCCGTCAGCACGACGGCGTGGTGACGATCTTGATGTACTACCGACGCCGGGCTTCGCCTAAGCACCGCTATGATATTATCGAGGTGGATTATGGTGGAGGGGGGCACCGCACACGGCTAAGAGATCCAAAGGATCAATTGTTGTTGTGCCTAGAGGTGCCCCCCTGCCCCCGTATATAAAGGAGCAAGGGGGGAGGGGCGGCCGGCCTAGTAAGGGCGCGCCAAGGGGAGTCCTACTCCCACCGGGAGTAGGACTCCCTCCTTCCTTGTTGGAGTAGGAGAAGGGGGAAAGAGGGGGAGAGGGAAAAGGAAAAGGGGGCTGCCCCCTTGTCCAATTCCGACCAGAGGGGGGGTGCAGGCCTCTTTCCTTTTGGCCTCTCTCCTCTATTCCCGTATAGCCCAATAAGGCCCATATACTCCCCGGCGAATTCCCGTAACTCTCCGGTACTCCGAAAAATACCCGAATCACTCGGAACCTTTCCGAACTCCGAATATAGTCGTCCAATATATCGATCTTTACGTCTCGACCATTTCGAGACTCCTCGTCATGTCCCTGATCTCATCCGGGACTCCGAACTCCTTCGGTACATCAAAACTCATAAACTCATAATATAACTGCCATCGAAACCTTAAGCGTGCGGACCCTACGGGTTCGAGAACTATGTAGACATGACCTAGAACTATTCTTGATCAATAACCAATAGCGGAACCTGGATGCCCATATTGGCTCATACATATTCTACGAATATCTTTATCGGCAAACCGCATAACAACATACTTTGTTCCCTTTGTCATCGGTATGTTACTTCCCCGAGATTCGATCGTCGGTATCCAATACCTAGTTCAATCTCGTTACCGGCAAGTCTCTTTACTCGTTACATAATGCATCATCCCGCAACTAACTCATTAGTCACATTGCTTGCAAGGCTTATAGTGATGTGCATTACCGAGAGGGCCCAGAGATACCTCTCCGACAATCTGAGTGACAAAACCTAATCTCGAAATACGCCAACCCAACATGTACCTTTGGAGACACCTGTAGTGCTCCTTTATAATCACCCAGTTACGTTGTGATGTTTGGTAGCACCCAAAGTGTTCCTCCGGTAAACGGGAGTTGCATAATCTCATAGTTACAGGAACATGTATAAGTCATGAAGAAAGCAATAGCAACATACTAAACGATCGTGTGCTAGGCTAACGGAATGGGTCATGTCAATCACATCATTCTCCTAATGATGTGATCCCATTAATCAAATGACAACACATGTCTATGGTTAGGAAACATAACCATCTTTGATTAATGAGCTAGTCAAGTAGAGGCATACCAGTGACTATATGTTTGTTTATGTATTCACACATGTATCATGTTTCCGGTTAATACAATTCTAGCATGAATAATACACATTTACCAAGAAATAAGGAAATAAATAATAACTTTATTATTGCCTCTAGGGCATATTTCCTTCAATCATCCCATCAAGAAGATTGCCGACTTCCAACCCTACTCCAACCTCATTGAGCTCGTGCATCAAGCTACAAAAGCGGAACGTCAAGTGCAAGATGACTTCAAGTACGCCAAGTACTCATCCAAGACATACGGTTTCTCCAACATCCAAGCTTCAACAACTCCTCCAACATCTACGTCAACCAAACCTTCTCCAAGCAATGACGACAAGTCAAGTTTCAAGAAACCTTCATCAAGTTCAAGTCGTCTTCCTCCTACTACAAGCAACTTCAAGCCGCGTGCTTCATCATCTACTCCGACCGATGAGACCATCAAGACAAGCTCCTTCAAGTGTTTCACTTGCGGCGGCCGAGGCCACAAGTCCTATGAATGCACAAACAAGCACACCATGATCCTCAACGACGATGGCACTTATGTCTCCATGAGTGATGAGGAGATGGAAGATCTTGAGCAAGTGGCCATGCACCGGCGCGTGAATGAGGATGAAGATGATCAAGTCTTTTGTGATGAGGATTCGAGCCCCGCTCTCGTTGTCTCCAAGGTCTTGACTCTTCAACATCAACAAGAAGAAGACCAACGATGCCACATCTTCCACACAAAGGCTGGCATCAATGGAAGGTCCGTCAAGGTCATCATCGATGGAGGTAGTTGTCACAACTTGGCAAGTGAAGAACTATGCTCCAAGCTTAAATTGGTCAAGAGGAAGCACCCACACCCCTACAAGGTTCAATGGCTAAGTGACTCCGGCACTATACGAGTCGAGCATACGGGCCAAGTCTCCTTCAAAATTGGTGCTTATGAAGACACTTTGGAGTGTGATGTGGTCCCAATGACCGTTTGCCACCTCCTTCTTGGTCGACCATGGCAATTCGACCGTGGTGTCATCCACAATGGGCGCACCAATCACTATAGCTTCAAGATGAAAGGGAAGGAATACGTGCTACGACCTATGTCTCCTAGTCAAGTGATAGCCGACAAGCAAGCCAACCATCATGGAGAGAAGAGTGAGAAAGTGATCCACCCAAAAGAAAGTGAGAGCCACAAACCAAACTTGAGTGACTCTTCGCCTAGAGAGAAAAATCTCATCCTATTTGCCACCAAAAGTGAGATGAGAGAAGTATGTGAGAACCCATCAAGTGTGATGCACTTTGTCCTTGTGTGCAAGGATGGAGAACCAAAAACTAACACCATTCACGAGCTACCTTTCGTGTTTCAATCTCTTTTCCAGGCATTTCAAGATGTTTTTCCCGATGAGCTACCTCCGGGTCTACCTCCTCTTCGAGGAATTGAGCATCGAATCGACCTCATTCCCGGAGCGCCACTTCCAAACAAAGCCCCATACCGTCTCAATCCCGAAGAAACCAAGGAGATTCAACGGCAAGTACAACAACTAATCGACAACGGTCATGTACGTGAAAGCTTAAGCCCTTGTGCCGTTCCCGTTATACTTGTGCCTAAGCCCGATGGAAGTTTCCGCTTATGTTCCGATTATAGACCCATAAATGCCATTACCGTTCGATATAGGCATCCCATTCCTTGCTTAGATGATATGCTTGATGAACTTAGTGGAGCCAACTTTTTCTCAAAAAATGATCTTAAAAGTGGCTATTATCATATCCACATTCAAGAAGGTGATGAATGGAAAACTGCTTTCAAAACCAAATTTGGCTTATATGAGTGGTTAGTGATGCCTATGGGTTTGTCGGAAGCACCCGGAACTTTCGTGCATCTTATGCATCATGTACTTAGACCTTACATTGGAATCTTCGTTGTGGTTTACTTTGATGATATTCTTGTGTTTAGCAAAACCATGAAAGAACATATTAATCATGTTAAATCTGTTTTGCAAACTCTTCTCAAGGAAAGCCTTTATGCAAACTTGAAAAAATGCACTTTTGGTGTTGACAAAGTGGTTTTCTTGGGTTTCGTTGTATCTTCCAAGGGTGTCCATGTTGACGAAACTAAGATTAAGGCAATTAAGTCTTGGCCCCAACCCACCAATTTGCAACAAGTGCGAAGTTTTCTTGGTCTTGCAGGATTTTATCGCCGCTTTGTGAAAAACTTTAGCACAATTGCCGCTCCTTTGCATGCTTTGAGTAAGAAGAATACTCCTTTTGTTTGGGGATCTTTACAATCCACCGCTTTTGATGAGCTCAAGTCTTTGCTTACTCATGCTCCGATTCTTGCTTTGCCCAACTTTGAGAAAATTTTTGAGGTTCATTGTGATGCAAGTGGTACCGGAATTGGCGGAGTTTTGATGCAAGAAAAACGAGCCATTGCTTATTTCAGTGAAAAACTCTCCGGTGCTCAACTTAACTATCCCATCTATGACAAAGAATTGTATGCTTTAGTGCGTGTCCTACATGTTTGGGAACATTACCTTAGACCTCATGAGTTTGTCATCCATACCGATCATGAAATCCTTAAGTACTTAAAAGGTCAAACTAAGTTGAACAAGCGTCATGCCAAATGGAGTGAATTTATTGAATCTTTCCCATATGTGATCAAGTTCATTAAGGGTAAAGAAAATGTGGTTGCGGATGCGCTTTCACGCATATGTACGCTTGTCACTAATCTTGAGTTGAATGTTATTGGTTTTGACCACATCAAAGACTTATATGCTAATGATCCATCTTTTGCTATTCCTTATGCTAAATGTTTGACGCATACTTCTTGGGAACAATATTATTTCAAGGATGCATATCTTATGAGAGCTAACAAAATATGCATTCCCGAGTCTTCTCTTCGTTTGCTCCTTTTGCAAGAGGCTCATGGAGGCGGACTCATGGGACACTTTGGACGCGACAAGACGTTCGCTATGCTCTCCAAGAACTATTATTGGCCCAAGATGTTCCGTGACGTCTCACGCTTCACCATCTGAGGGAGTTCCGGACTAGGGGGTGTACAGATAGCCGAACTGTCATCATCGGCCGGACTCCAAGACTATGAAGATACAAGATTGAAGACTTCGTCCCGTGTCCGGATGGGACTTTCCTTGGCGTGGAAGGCAAGCTTGGCGATACGGGTATGTAGATTTCCTACCTTTGTAACCGACTCTGTGTAACCCTAGCCCTCTCCGGTGTCTATATAAACCGGATGGCTGTAGTCCATAGGACGAACAACAATCATACCATAGGCTAGCTTCTAGGGTTTAGCCTCCTTGATCTCGTGGTAGATCCACTCTTGTAACACATATCATCAATATTAATCAAGCAGGACATAGGGTTTTACCTACATCAAGAGGGCCCGAACCTGGGTAAAACATCGTGTCCCTTGTCTCCTGTTACCATCCGCCTAGACGCACAGTTCGGGACCCCCTACCCGAGATCCGCCGGTTTTGACACCGACATTTGTGCTTTCATTGAGAGTTCCTCTGTGTCGTCACCGATAGGCTCGATGGATTCTTCAATCATCATCAACGACACAGTCCAGGGTGAGACCTTTCTCCCCAGACAGATCTTCGTATTCGGCGGCTTTGCACTGCGGGCCAATTCGCTTGGCCAACTGGAGCAGATCGAAAGCTACGCCCCTGGCCGTCAGGTCAGATTTCGAAGTTTGAACTTCACGACTGACATCCGCGGGGACTTGATCCTCGATGCTTTTGAGCCACAGCCGAGCGTGCCGCACTGTCGCGGCGAGCATGATTTAGCTCTGCAGCCGGACAGTACCTTGGAGGCCGCACTCGAAACTGCTTCGATCTTCAATTCGGAGCCAGCTCCGCGGATCGAGGACGGCTGCCTAGACACCGCCTCGGGGGCTGTAAGCTCTACGGCGATAGAGCCGAACACTGACTTTGTCCCTCATAAAGCTCGTGACTCCGAGGTGCCGGACTCCTCGCCGGACTCCGAACCTCCCGCGCCCGCCCCGATCGAATCCAATTGGGCGCCGATCATGGAGTTCACTGCAGCGGACATCTTTCAACACTCACCTTTCGGCGACATCTTGAGTTCGCTAAAATATCTCTCGTTATCAGGAGAGCCCTGGCCTGACTGCGGTCAGGATGGTTGGGATGCGGACGACGAAGAAATTCGAAGCCCATCCACGACCCACTTGGTAGCCGCTGTCGACGATTTAACCGACATGCTAGACTACGACTCCGAGGACATCGACGGTATGGACGACGATGCCGGAGACGACCAAGAACCAGCACCTACGGGGCACTGGACAGCCACCTCATCATATGACATATACATGGTGGATATCCCAAAAGATGGGAATGGCGAAGGAACAGAGGAGGATGACCCCTCCAAAAAGAAGCCCAAGCGCCAGCGTCAGCGGCGCCGCTCTAAATCCCGCCATAGCAAGAATGAAGCCTCCGGAACCGGAGACAATAATACACCGGACAGTGCCGAAGACAACCCACTCCAGCAAGATGAAGCGTAGGAGGACGGAGACGCCAGCCCTTATGAAGGAGCGGCAGAAGAAGAGGCAGAGGATTATACGCCTCCCTCCGGAGACGAAGCGAGCCTCGACGATGACGAATTCGTCGTGCCTGAGGATACCGTCGAACAAGAGCGTTTTAAATGCAGGCTTATGGCCACGGTGAACAGCCTCAAGAAAAAGCAGCAACAGCTTAGAGCTGATCAGGATCTGCTAGCCGACAGATGGACTGAAGTCCTCGCGGCCGAAGAGCATGAGCTCGAACGCCCCTCCAAAAGCTACCCTAAACACAAGCTGCTCCCCCGATTAGAGGAGGAGGCTTACAAACCCGCATCACCAGGAGACAATATGGCTGACCGACCACCCCGTGGTCGCGACAGAGAGGCCTCTAGGCCCTTTACTAGACCCGTATGCCGGCATCGCTCGAAAAGCACACGGCCACAGGGGAACACTCCGGACTTGCGAGATATATTGGAGGATAAGGCAAGACAATCAAGATTGATCTATGGATCGCGTGGGCGTCCCATGATACGTGACGACAACCGTCGCGCCGGACACAGTAAGTCCGGCCGGGCCGAACAAAATAGACCAAGCTCCCTTGAGCTCCGTCGTGATATCGCCCAGTACAGAGGCGCCGCACACCCACTATGCTTCACAGATGAAGTAATGGATCATCAAATCCCCGAAGGGTTTAAACCCGTCAATATTGAATCCTATGATGGCACAACAGACCCCGCGGTTTGGATCGAAGACTATCTCCTTCACATCCACATGGCCCGCGGTGACGATCTTCATGCCATCAAATACCTCCCCCTCAAGCTTAAAGGACCAACCCGTCATTGGCTCAACAGCTTGCCAGCAGAGTCAATTGGGAGTTGGGAGGACCTAGAAGCCGCACTCCTCGATAACTTCCAGGGCACTTATGTGCGACCACTAGACGCTGATGACCTAAGCCACATAATTCAGCAGCCAGACGAATCGGCCAGACAATTCTGGACACGGTTCCTAACCAAGAAAAATCAAATCGTCGACTGTCCGGATGCGGAGGCCCTCGTGGCCTTCAAGCATAACATCCGCGACGAGTGGCTTACCCGGCACCTGGGACAGGAAAAGCCGAAATCCATGGCAGCCCTCACATCACTAATGACCCGCTTCTACGCGGGTGAGGACAGCTGGCTAGCACGCAGCAACAACCTCAGCAAAAATTCTGGCAGTCTGGATTTCAAGGACTGAAATGGCAGGCAGCATCGTAACAAAAACAAATGCCGCATTAACGACGACAATAGTGAGGATACGGCAGTCATTGCCGGATTGAGAGGCTCTAAACCCGGTCAGCGGAAAAAGCCATTCAAACGAACTACTCCGGGCCCGTCCAATTTGGACCGAATACTCGACCGCTTGTGCCAAATACACGACACCCCCGAAAAGCCAGCTAACCATACCAACAGGGACTGTTGGGTATTCAAGCAGGCAGGCAAGTTAATTGCCGAAAACAATGACAAGGGGCTGCATAGCGATGACGAGGACGAGACCCAACCGTCGAACAATAGAGGACATAAGGGTTTCCCCCCACAGGTGCGGACGGTGAACATGATATACGCAACGCACATGCCCAAAAGGGAGCGGAAGCATGCACTCAGGGATGTCTACGCGATGGAGCCAGTTGCCCCGAAGTTCAATCCATGGTCCTCCTGCCCGATCACTTTTGACCGAAGGGACCACCCCACCAGCATCTGCCACGGCGGATTCGCCGCACTATTCTTAGACCCAATTGTCGATGGATTTCACCTAACCAGAGTCCTGATGGACGGCGGCAGCAGCCTGAACCTGCTTTACCAGGATACAGTGCACAAAATGGGCATAGACCCCTCAAGGATTAAACCTACCAAAACGACCTTTAAAGGCGTCATACCAGGTGTAGAAGCCAATTGTACATGCTCAATTACACTGGAAGTGGTCTTCGGATCCCCGGATAACTTCCGAAGCGAGGAGTTAATCTTCGATATAGTCCCGTTCCGCAGCGGCTATCATGCCTTGCTCGGACGTACCGTGTTTGCAAAGTTCAACACGGTGCCGCACTACGCATACCTCAAGCTCATGATGCCAGGCCCTCGAGGAGTCATCACGGTCAACGGAAACACTGAACATTCTCTCCGCACGGAGGAACATACAGCGGCTCTCGCGGCAGAAGTGCAATGCAGCCTCTTAAGGCAATTCTCGAGTCCGGCCGTTAAGCGGCCAGACACAGCTAAGCGCGCCCGGAGTAACTTACAACAAGACCACCTGGCACGTTCCAAGCACGCGTAGCAGTGCGGCCCCAACCCCAGCTCCCGCGAAACATCAAAGCAGGTCCTTCGCGTACACCATTACACTCTGAAGATACCATGGGCATGGGGAGAGGGGCACGACCACGATAAACCCAGACTCCGGCTCAACCACACCAGGGGCTCTCAAGTGTGTCATTCTTTTTTCTTTTATTTTTACCTTTTATTTTTTACCCACAGGACTCCATTTGTCAGAGGCCCTGTCTGGCAGCAGACCTGCCGAACTCATGATGCAACAGCCAGGGAAGGATAAAGGCTACAACGAATATACATGTGGTCTCCATTACGAGCATTTTTATACACCAATCTGCAGCCTACCCCTGGAGGGGGACATGTTTAACAGTCCCATACCTTGCTTATCGCACTATTTGTATCGTTCTGCATTCGTAGCAGCACTCATTGAATAAAACAATGCAGCACCTTCTTGCTTATAATTGCATTTCTTTTTCATACATATGTTCATTCATGGCATATTGCATCCGTACACTTTGGTACGGCTAATATACACCAGGGGCTTATGTTTCCCGCATTATGGTGTGATGAGTCCGAACACTTTCACAAGTGCGGCACCCCGAACTTATAGCACTATATGCATCGGCTCCGAATCATGTCTTGGGTCAATAGTTGGGTTTTCCCGGCTCCCATGTTTTGGTACCTTACGTTCCGTTATATCGGCTAAGGTAGCACTGGGAGAACCACTGCGATTGTGCCCCAGTTGAGCTGGGTTAACGCCTCAGTGGAGAAAGCTAAAACTGACCATCATGATGAGGCGAGAGCCGGTCGCTGTTCGAGAGGTTTTCTGCGAGTCCTTAAACACTTATGCCGCTTCGAGCGAGGAGCCGGATACTGTCCGGCCAAGGCGTGGATAGCGCCCCAAATTCGGCCTTTCGAAGACTAGGGGCTTTGCTGAAATTTAAAATTATAGAATTCTATGGCTAAGTGAGAGTGTTCAAGCATTATAAGTCCGGTTGCCTTGTTCGCTGTGTTGAACGCCTCCCTAGATGGACCCAAAAATGGGAACAAGAGCGCTCAAATTTATCCCAAACACCCCAGCGCTCAAATTTGCTGAAGCCGACGACTTGCCATCTCTCAGATTTGATAAACAGCCGCACAGAAGGTAATATTTTAAATTAACAAGCGTTGCTTAGCGCATATGAACCAAGTTTTCAGCGCACAGGATAACAAAATGCGAGTCTACTAAAATATTACATCTTTGGAGCACTCACCCGCAATAGTGCGGGCGCCCTTCAGCACACTCTTATAATACATCTCGGGCGTGCGATGCTCCGTGCCCTCTGGTGGCGGGTTCGTCACGAGCTTCTGGGCATCCATCTTGCCCCAGTGCACCTTTGCGCAGGCAAGGGCCCGGCGGGCACCCTCAATACAAGCGGAATGCTTGATGACTGCAACCCACGGGCACGCATCCACCAGCCGCCGCACTAGGCCGAAGTAGCTCCCAGGCATGGCCTCCTTAGGCCACAGCCGAACTATGAGGCCCTTCATGGCCTGTTCGGCCGCCTTGTGGAGCTCGACCAGCTGCTTCAGCTAGTCGCTAAGGGGCACCGGATGTCCAGCCTCAGCATACTAAGACCATAAGACCTTCTCCATCGAGCTCCCCTCCTCGGCCCGGTAGAATGCAGCAGCATCGGACACGCTGCGAGGAAGATCTGCGAACGCTCCTGGAGAGCTCCGAATTCAGGTAAGCAACAGGTAATTAACACTCACATGCTTACTTTGCATGAAAAATGCCTTACCCGCTGCTATTTTCTTCACCGCCTCAATTTCCTGGAGGGCCTTGTAGGCTTCGGCCTTAGCGGCTTTGGCACTCTCAAGAGCCGTTGCAAGCTCAGACTCTCGAGTCTTCGAGTCATGCTCCAAGCTCTCATGTTTTTGCACGAGATCCTGGAGCTCTTGCTGTACCTCTGCCACCCGCGCCTCCTGCTTCTCTCGCTCGGTGCGCTCCGCGGCCGCATTGCGTTCGGCCATGGCCACCGCCTCCTTCAGGGTCGCCACCTCATTAGTGGCCCCTGCAATACCCACGTTATCCTTGTCATTTTTCTTGCAACCAAATCCTTTTCTGTAAGGTACAATTTTCATAAATTATTACTCACCTTCTTTTTCCTCGAGCTGCTTCTTGGCATGGCCGAGCTCGTTCTCGGACCGCTCGAGGTTTTCCTTCAAAGTATTGACCTCCGCAGTCAGTGCGGCGGAGGTCAACAGCACAGCCTGCAATCCCATATTGAGATATTTTTATGACTCCTGCGTTTATCTTTTTAAAGATCCTCAGTCCGGCTTTTCTTTCCGAACACCGAACCGAGCATCAGGGGCTACTGTCTATGCGGTACCATTTTACATATATTGAAATTCTTACCTTAAAGCCTGTTAGAAGGCTGCTGCAGGCTTCGGTCAGCCCGCTCTTGGTGAGCTGAACCTTCTGAATCACCGCACTCATAACAGTGCGGTGTTCCTCTTTGATGGAGGCGCCGTTGAGCGCCTCCAGCAAATTATCCGGCACCTCCGGTTGGACGGAGGCAGCCGGCGTCGCGGTCTTGCCCTTCTTACGAAGGGGTCGCCCGCCGGACTACGGAGCCACTATGGCCTCCGGGGCTGAGTCCGATGCAAAGTCCGGGAGGTTGTCCTGTGACACCTCCGGGGCCTCCTCCTCCTGGTGGGTCCCTTCCTGGGATCCCACCTCGGCGTCGTCCGTGGCACGGGGGGTGGAGGCAGTCGGAAGGGAATCCATATCCGACGCACCCAAGGACCCGCTCGATGAAACGGGAAGATTATCCTTGGGCGGACTGCAGGGTTGTATGCGGCATTAGAAAGACATTATGTGTCGAAAATAAAAAACCTTGAAGTTATTCGGGAGTCCGGATACTTAAGATCTCACCAGGGGCTTGGCCCTTGAAGGCTAGTCCTGGTCGTCGTCACTGGCATTGGCGGAGCTGTCCGTGGGGAGAGTTTTTCCCTTCTTGGACCCTTCGGCCTCCCTTGTTGGGGAGGCCTTCCTTTTCTTCCCTCCCCCCACTGGGGGAGAGGCTTTCTTCTTCTCCTCGCCTTGGTGGGAGGAGTTGGCCTCAGATTCATCATCCGATGGCACCTGAAAATGGGAACTCTTCTGAGTCCCCGTGGCCGTCTTCTTGGCCTTCTTCTCCGGCACCACGTGGGGTGCCAGAGCCAGCAGCCCCGTTAGGCGGGCGTCTGCTGGGTCCTCTGGCAATGGGGCCGGACAGATAGTCCGTTCGGCCTTCGCCAGCCATTCTTGTCAAAGGTAAAGGGAGTTTAGATCCCGCATAGAGTCAAACTATGGAAAACAAGTGGCAAAATCACTTACCTCGCCAGCCGGACGCTGTGAGCGAAATCCGCGATCTTCGGTAGCGGATGCAGGAGCTTCGGCGCCCTTGAATAACACCTTCCAGACATCTTCGTACGTAGTGTCGAAGAGCCCGCTCAGGGTCTGGTGCTACGCCGGATTGAACTCCCACATGTTGAAACCCCATCGTTGGCACGGGAGAATCCGGCGGATGAGCATGACCTGGACTACGTTGACAAGCTTGAGCTTCTTGTCCACCAGCTTCTGGATACAGGCTTGGAGTCCGGTCAGCTCCTCCGAATCCCCCCAGATCAGGCCACTCTCTTTCCAGTAGGTGAGCCGTGTAGGGATGCCGGATCTGAATTCGGGGGTCGCTGCCCAATCAGGGTCACGCGGCTCGGTGATGTAGAACCACCCCGATTGCCACCCCTTGATGGTTTCCACGAAAGTGCCCTCCATCCACGTAACGTGGGACATCCTGCCCACCATGGCGCCTCCGTACTCCACTTGGCTGCCCTTCACAACCTTTGGCTTGACACTGAAGGTCTTGAGCCACAAGCCGAAGTGGGGCTGGATGCAGAGGAAGGCCTCGCATACGACGATAAACACCGAGATGTTGAGGATGAAATTCGGGGCTAGATCATGGAAATCCAGGCCGTAGTAGAACATGAGCCCCCGGACGAAGGGATGAAGTGGGAAGCCAAGTCTGCGGAGGAAATGGGGAAGAAACACTACCCTCTCATGGGGCCTGGGGGTGGGGATGAGCTCTCCCTCGTTGGGGAGCCGGTGCGCGATGTCACTGGACAAGTATCCGGCATCGCGCAGCTTCTGGATCTGCCCCTCCGTGACGGAGGAAGCCATCCACTTGCCTCCCGCTCCGGACATGGTTGGAGAAGGTTGAGGTGAGAAGTTCGGACTTGGGCGCTGGAGCTCGAGTTCGGGGAGATGGATAAGCCAAGGAGGAAGAAGGCGCAGGTAAAAGGGTTGGATCCTTATCCCCTTATATGGGCGGACAGAAACATGCGTCCCCACCGGCCTGGTAAAACTCACTTATCTCCCAAGCATCACAATCAATGGCGCGGTTGGGTTACCCACGTCCGTATTGATGGGAATCCCGGAAATGGGGAACACGATCTCTGCTTCGACAAGATGTGCCAAGGAAACCGCTTCGCTAAACGCACTAAGGTGGAACAATAAAAACAATTTAAGTAAAGGCTTGGAAGTTCTGTGACGTCACGCCGCAGAATACGTCAGCAGATTGATCTTGTGTAATATTATTCTCTCTACGGTGGTATGTGGAATTTATTTTTGCAGAGCCGGACACTATCCTGGTGTTCACAATCTTCTATAAATTATTCGGAGGAGGAAGCCGCCTTGCAATGCCGAAGACAATATGCGCACCGGACTCGTCATCATTGAAGCCTGGTTCAGGGGCTACTGAGGGAGTTCCAGACTAGGGGGTGTCCGGATAGCCGAACTATCATCATCGGCCGGACTCCAAGACTATGAAAATACAAGATTGAAGACTTCGTCCCGTGTCCGGATGGGACTTTCCTTGGCGTGGAAGGCAAGCTTGGTGATACGGATATGTAGATTTCCTACCTTTGTAACCGACTCTGTGTAACCCTAGCCCTCTCCGGTGTCTATATAAACCGGATGGCTGTAGTCCATAGGACGAACAACAATCATACCATAGGCTAGCTTCTAGGGTTTAGCCTCCTTGATCTCGTGGTAGATCCACTCTTGTAACACATATCATCAATATTAATCAAGCAGGACGTAGGGTTTTACCTCCATCAAGAGGGCCCGAACCTGGGTAAAACATCGTGTCCCTTGTCTCCTGTTACCATCCGCCTAGACGCACAGTTCGGGACCCCCTACCCGAGATCCGCCGGTTTTGACACCGACACCACCCGATGCTCTACATGTCGCAAAGGTAAGTCTAAAGCTCAATCTCATGGTCTTTACATGCCTCTTCCTATTCCTTATCAACCTTGGGAAGACATTAGCATGTATTTTATACTTGGTTTACCTAGAACACATAATGGAAAAGATTCTGTGTTTGTTGTTGTGGACCGGTTTTCTAAAATTGCACATTTCATTCCTTGCAACAAGATAGACGATGCTTCACATATTGCCAATCTATTTTGTAGGGAAATCTTGCGACTTCATGGAGTGCCAAAGACAATTGTCTCGAACCGCGACGTCAAGTTCTTGAGTTACTTTTGGAAGACCCTATGCGCCAAGCTCGGCATCAAGCTATTGTTTTCTTCGGCATATCATCCTCAAACCGACGGCCAAACGGAGGTGACGAACCGTACCTCTCCACTCTACTTCGCGTGTTGATCAAGAGGAACATCAAGGAGTGGGAAGAGTGTCTACCCATCGTCGAGTACGCATACAACCGCGCAAGACATTCGACGACCGACAAGTCCCCTTTCGAGGTCGTCTACGGCTTCAACCCATTGTCCCCATTGGACATTCTACCTCTTCCTCTACAAGAGAGAACCAACCTCGACGCAAGTGCTCGTGCAAGCTACATCAAGAAGATGCATGAAGATACAAGGCACATCATCGAGCGACAAGTACAACGACTAGCGACCAAGCTCAACATCAACAAGCAACCCATGGTCTTCAACATTGGTGATCTAGTGTGGCTACACCTTCGCAAGGACCGCTTCCCCAACGAACGCAAGTCCAAGCTTCTCCCTAGAGCAGATGGACCTTTCAAGGTGCTAGCACGCTACAACGACAACGCCTACAAGATCGACCTACCTCGAGACAAGTACACTGTGAGCGACATCTTCAATGTCAAGGAACTCGCACCTTACAATGGAGATGAAGTTTTTGATCCGAGGTCAGATCTCTCCCAAGGGGGGGGGGGCGGAGATGATGCGAAGCATCCCTCGCTCATCCCAACGGACGCATCTACATCTCCTTCAACACCACATGGACCCATGACTCGAGCCCGCTCTAAGGCTATCGAAGATAAGGTGAACTCGCTCCTCTCCGAAATCCCTCTTCCTACCCACGAGACATGGCTACTACCTCAGACGGAAACTCTGTGTGTGATCAGGTACAGCGCTAAAGAAGAAGCGACAGGCGTCAACTTTCTGCTCAGCCTGGAACCTGCCCGGAACCTGGCCCGGAACTTCCGGCCTCCTTCGACATCGACCACCCCGGGCATGCCAACTTTTTGCTTAGCCCGGAACCTGCCCAAAACCTGGCCCGGAACTTCCGGCCCCCGGAACCTCCGGCCTTGCCCGGAACTTCCGGCCCCCAGAAGCTAGCCCTTCTTAACCCATGCCAACTTTCGGCTTAGGCCAGACCCTGCCCGGAACCTCCGGCGCCCGGAACTTCCGGCCTGGCCCGAAACTTCCGGCCCTGCCTGCGCGCAGCCTCTTGGGCCGAGGCCCGTGTACCCTTCCGCCCCGTAGACTATATATACTCCCTCATCCCGTACGTTTTAGGGTTAGCATTGGTTTAGCTCATATTTGTGTGAGAGCCTTGCTCATCCACTTGGTTACTTCTCCTCGGAGCTCATGACCTCTTCGGAGAAGATCCCCCAAGCGGATTCAAGACCCCTTTCTAGGGAAGATCATCAAGACCTCCGTACGGAGAAGAACGGTTCCTTTGTATCCTTACCTTTGTTGATTGTGGATCATATGTTACTCTATGTGTTCGGTGATCTAGCACTCGTGTGATTGATTCCTTGTTGGTTTCGTGATTCTCTCTCACTTTCCCCGTGTTTTCCCCTTTGTGCTTCCGCGTGTTCTTCGTGATTCCCCGTAGGATCCACTCCAAACGTGAAAGATCGTCCACCTAGGGTTCCACCCTACATCAGTTACTTTTGGAAGACCCTATGCACCAAGCTCGGAATCAAGCTCTTGTTCTTATCCGCATACCATCCTGAAACCGACGGCCAAACGGAGGTGACGAACCGTACACTCTCCACCCTACTTCGCGTGTTGATCAAGAAGAACATCAAGGAGTGGGAGGAGTGTCTACCCATCACCGAGCACGCCTACAACCGTGCAAGACATTCGATGACCGGCAAGTCCACCTTCGAGGTCGTCTACTGCTTCAACCCGTTGTCCCCATTGGACATTCTACCTCTTCCTCTACAAGAGCGCACCAACCTCGATGCAAGCGCCCATGCAAGCTACATCAAGAAGATGCATGAAGATACAAGGCACACCGTCGAGCGCCAAGTACAACGACTAGCGACCAAGATCAACGTCAACAAGCATCCCATGATATTCAACATTGGAGACCTCGTGTGGCTACATCTTCGCAAGGTCCGCTTTCCCAACGAACGCAAGTCCAAGCTTCTCCCTCGAGTCGACGAACCCTTCAAGGTGCTAGCACGCTACAACAACAACACTTACAAGATCGATCTCCCACACGACAAGTACAACGTGCGCGACATCTTCAACGTCTCCGATCTCTCCCCGTACCATGGTGATGAGGATTTCGATCCAAGGTCGGATCTTTCCCAAGGGGGGGGGGAGATGATGCGGAGCATCCTTCGGTCATCCCCATGGACCTTCCATCGTCTCACCAACCACCAAGAGGACCCATGACTAGAGGACGAGCTAGAGCTCTCGAGACCGAGGTGACTTCTCTCCTTAATGATATATCATATGATCCTCTCGAGACATGGCTGCTAACTCAATCCGGAATGTTGTGCATGATTAGGTACCAAGAGGACCCTCCCGAGGATGCACATGAAGATGGTCAAGACCCCAAGTCCATGGAAGAAGAGAACCAATGGAAGAAGGCAAGAACAGCCTCCAGGCACCGGACATCCGACCAGGACCCCAAACATCCGGCCCCAGGAGATCCACAAGGCCAGACATCTGCAAAATAAGCTACAGGGAACGGACATCCAACATCCAGCCCGGACATCCGGCCCCCACCCGAAATCTGGCATAAATCCCGGACATCCGGCACTGGCATCCAGGGAGCACAGAAGCTTGCCCAGTCAGCCCGGACATCCGGCGTTCGCCCCAGACATCCGACACCTCCCGAAGCCGTGAACATCCGGCCCCTCTGAGCGGACATCCAGCGTCGCCCATCCAGTGAATAGAAGAGTCAACTCCACTGGCTCGGACATCCGGCCCCTCCAGCTCGGACATCCGGCACCTCGTGAGCACCCGGACATCCGGCCCGTCGCCCGGACATCCGGTGCCCTCTGCCTGTGGGCACCTCCTTTGGGCCGTGACCCATGTACCCCTTCTCCCTTTGACTATATATACTCCCTCATCCCGTATGTTTTAGGGTTAGCATTGGTTTAGCTCATATTTTGTGTGAGAGCCTTGTTTTTGCCGGATGGCATGCTGTAACTCATGCGCGTGAAAGCCAAGAACAAAAGGGCATTCCTGGCATCGGTCAATATATATGTGGAAACGATATCTCCAGTATAGAGGACAAGAAATTTTGGGGCAGTCAGGCAAAAAGCGCACGAGAAAATGAAGTACTTTCAAGGACTGTCATAGAATGGACAGATGTTCACTAAAACGGTCATAATTTTGTCATTCGAAGTCCATGTCGGACCCATATGTACTCAAACTGCTCGCAGCGAGCGTGCGAATCCTGACAATACTCCCCGCTTGCGCCAGGAGGCATGGAGTACCCTCAAATCCGGCCTTAAGCAGGACTTTTTGGCCCTGAAAGTCAAAGAACATCATTTGTCGCGGTTTTTCAGACAAGTTTCTAAACCGATTGGCACTTCCTTTTGAAGGGAATTCGAGACATTATGTTGCATATAGACATTAGCCCCCCAGGTAGGGACAAACGTACCTTTCCGCAGATGCTCTATGATGCAGGCAATCTCACTTGACCATAAATTGAAGAAAATCCAGCGACTATATGCATTATTCTCCTTGTTTTCGCCGGATGGCATGCCGTAACTCATGCGTGTGAAAGCCAAGAAGAAAAGGGCATTCCTGGCATCAGTCAATATATATGTGGAAACAATATCTCCACTATAGAGGACAAGAAATTTTGGGGCAGTCAGGCAAAAAGCGCACGAGAAAATTAAGTACTTTCAAGGACTGCCATAGAATGGACAGATGTTCACTAAAACGGTCATAATTTTGTCATTCGAAATCCGTGTCGGACGCATATTTATTCAAACTGCTCACGGTGAGCGTGAGGATCCAGAAAATACTCCCTGCTTGCAGCAGGAGGCCCGGAGTACCCACAAATTCGGCCTTAAGTAGGACTTTTTGGCCCTGAAAGTCAAAGAACATCATTCGTTGCTGTTTTTCAGACAAGTTTCTAAACCCATTGGCACTTCCTTTTGAAGGAAATTCGAGAGATTATGTTGCTTATAGACATTAGCCCCCCTGGTTGGGACAAACGTACCTTTCTGCAGATGCTCTATGATCCAGGCAATCTCATTTGGTCGTAAATTGAAGAAAATCCAGCGGCTATATGCCTTATTCTCCTTGTTTTCGCCGGATGGCATGCTGTAACTCATGCGCGTGAAAGCCAAGAACAAAAGGGCATTCCTGGCATCGGTCAATATATATGTGGAAACGTTATCTCCACTATAGAGGACAAGAAATTTTGGGGCGGTTAGGCAAAAAGCGCACGGGAAAATGAAGTACTTTCAAGGACTGCCATAGAATGGACAGATGTTCACTAAACGGTCATAATTTTGTCATTCGGAGAACATGTCAAACCTAGAAGTACTCAAACTGCTTGCAGCGAGCGTGCGAATCCTGAAAATACTCCTCGCTTGCGCCAGGAGGACCGGAGTACCCTCAAATACGGCCTTAAGCAGGACTTTTTGGCCCTGAAAGTCAAAGAACATCATTCGTCGATGTTTTTCAGACAAGTTTCTGAAACCATTGGCACTTCCATTTGAAGGAAATTCGAGAGATTATGTTGCTTATAGACATTAGCCCCCTGGTAGGGACAAACGAACCTTTCTGCAGATGCTCTATGATCCAGGCAATCTCATTTGGCCATAAAGTGAAGAAAATCCTGCGGCTATATGCCTTATTCTCCTTGTTTTTGCCGGATGGCATGCTGTATCTCATGCGCGTGAAAGCCAAGAACAAAAGGGCATTCCTGGCATTGGTCAATATATATGTGGAAACGATATCTCCACTATAGAGGACAAGAAATTTTGGGGCAGTCAGGCAAAAATCGCACAAGAAAATGAAGTACTTTCAAGGACTGCCATAGAATGGACAGATGTTCACTAAAACGGTCATAATTTTGTCATTCGGAGTCCATGTCGGTCCCATATTTACTCAAACTGCTCGCGGCGAGCGTGTGAATCCTGAAAATACTCCTCGCTTGCGCCAGGAGGCCTGGAGTAACCTCAAATTCGGCCTTAAGCAGGACTTTTTGGCCCTGAAAGTCAAAGAACATCATTCGTCGCTGTTTTTCGGACAAGTTTCTAAACCCATTGGCACTTCCTTTTGAAGGAAATTCGACAGATTATGTTGCTTATAGATATTAGCCCCCCTGGTAGGGACAAACGTACCTTTCTGCAGATGCTCTATGATCCGAGCAATCTCATTTGGCCCTAAATTGAAGAAAATCCAGCGGCTATATGCCTTATTCTCCTTGTTTTCGCTGGATGGCATGCTGTAACTCATGCGCGTGAAAGCCAAGAAAAAAAGGGCATTCCTGGCCTCGGTCAATATATATGTGGAAACGATATCTCCACTATAGAGGACAAGAAATTTTGGGGCAGTTAGGCAAAAAGAGCACGGGAAAATGAAGTACTTTCAAGGACTGCTATAGAATGGACAGATGTTCACTAAAACGGTCGAAATTTTGTCATTCGGAGGCCGTGTCGGACACAGAAGTACGCAAACTGCTCGCAGCGAGTGTGCGAATCCATAAAATACTCCCTACTTGCCCCAGGAGCCCCGGAGTACCCTCGAATACGGCCTAAACCAGGACTTTTTGGCCCTGAAAGTCAAAGAACATCATTCGTCGCTGTTTTTCACACAAGTTTCTGAACCCATTGGCACTTCCTTTTGAAGGAAATTCGAGTGATTATGTTGCTTATAGACATTAGCCACCTGGTAGGGACAAACGTACCTTTCTGCAGATGCTCTATGATCCAGGCAATCTCATTTGGCCGTAAATTGAAGAAAATCCAGCGGCTATATGCTTTATTCTCCTTGTTTTCGCCGGATGGCATGCTGTAACTCATGCGCGTGAAAGCCATGAACAAAAGGGCATTCCTGGCAACGGTCAATATATATGTGGAAACGATATCTCCTCTATAGAGGACAAGAAATTTTGGGGCGTTAGGCAAAAAAGCGCACGAGAAAATGAAGTACTTTCAAGGGCTGCCATAGAATGGATGGATGTTCACTAAAACGGTCATAATTTTGTCATTCGGAGTCCGTTTCGGACTCATATGTACTCAAACTGCTCGCGGCGAGCATGCGAATCCTGAAAATACTCCCCACTTGCGCCATGAGGACCGGAGTACCCTCAAATTCAGCCGTAAGCATGACTTTTTGGCCCTGAAAGTCAAAGAACATCATTCGTCGCTGTTTTTTAGACAAGTTTCTGAACCTATTGGCACTTCCTTTTGAAGGAAATTCGAGAGATTATGTTTCTTATAGACATTAGCCCCTGGTAGGGACAAATGTACCTTTCTAAAGATGCTCTATGATCCGGGCAATCTCATTTGGCCATAAATTGAAGAAAATCCAGCGGCTATATCCCTTATTCTCCTTGTTTTCGCAGGATGGCATGCTGTAGCATATGCGCGTGAAAGCCAAGAACAAAAGGGCATTCCTGGCATCGGTTAATATATGTGTGGAAACAATATCTCTGCGATAGAGGACAAGAAATTTTGGGGCGGTTAGGGAAAAAGCGCACTGGAAAATGAAGTACTTTCAAGGACTGCCATAGAATAGACAGATGTTCACTAAAACGGTCATAATTTTGTCATTCGGAGTCCGTGTCAAACCCAGAAGTACTCAAACTGCTCGCAGCGAGCGTGCGAATCCTGAAAATACTCCCCGCTTGCGCCAGGAGGACCGGAGTACCCTCAAATACGGCCTTAAGCAGGACTTTTTGGCCCTGAAAGTCAAAGAACATCATTCGTCGATGTTTTTCAGACAAGTTTCTGAACCCATTGGCACTTCCTTTTGAAGGAAATTCAAGAAATTATGTTGCCTATAGACATTAGCCCCCTGGTAGGGACAAACGAACCTTTCTGCTCTATGATCCGGGCAATCTCATTTGGTCGTAAATTGAAGAAAATCCAGTAGCTATATGCCTTATTCTCCTTGTTTTCGCCGGATGGCATGCTGTAACTCATGAGCGTGAAAGCCAAGAACAAAAGGGCATTCCTCGCATCGGTCAATATATATGTGGAAACAATATCTCCACTATAGAGCACAAGAAATTTTGGGGCGGTCAGGGAAAAAGCGCATAGGAAAATGAAGTACTTTCAAGGACTGCCATAGAATGGACAGATGTTCACTAAAACGGTCATAATTTTGTCATTCGGAGTCCGTGTTAGACACAGAATTACTCAAACTGCTCGCGGCGAGCGTATGAATCCTGAAAATACTCCCTGCTTGCGCCAGGAGGACCGGAGTACCCTCAAATATGTCCTAAAGCAGGACTTTTTGGCCCTGAAAGTAAAAGAACATCATTCGTCGCTGTTTTTCACAGAAGTTTCTGAACCCATTGGCAGTTCCTTTTGAAGGAAATTCGAGAGATTATGTTGCTTACAGACATTAGCCCCCTGGTAGGGACAAACGAACCTTTCTGCAGATGCTCTATGATCCGAGCAATCTCATTTGGCTGTAAATTGAAGAAAATCCAGCGGCTATATGCCTTATTCTCCTTGTTTTCGCCGGATGGCATGCTGTAACTCATGCGTGTGAAAGCCAAGAACAGAAGGGCATTCCTGGCAACGGTCAATATATATGTGGAAACGATATCTCCACTATAGAGGACAAGAAATTTTGGGGCAGTCTGGCAAAAAGCGCACGAGAAAATGAAGTACTTTCAAGGACTACCATAGAATGGACAGATGTTCACTAAAATGGTCATAATTTTGTCATTCGTAGTCCGTGTCGGACCCATATGTACTCAAACTGCTTGCGGCGAGCGTGCGAATCCTGAAAATACTCCCCGCTTGCGCCAGGAGGACCGGAGTACCCTCAAATTCGGCCTTAAGCAGGACTTTTTAGCCCTGAAAGTCAAAGAACATCATTCGTCGATGTTTTCAGACAAGTTTCTGAACCCATTGGCACTTCCTTTTGAAGGAAATTCGAGAGATTATGTTGCTTATAGACATTAGCCCCCTGGTAGGGACAAACGAACCTTTCTGCAGATGCTCTATGATCCGGGCAATCTCATTTGGCCGTAAATTGAAGAAAATCCAGCGGCTATATGCCTTATTCTCCTTGTTTTCGCCGGATGGCATGCTGTAACTCATGCGCGTGAAAGCCAAGAACAAAAGGGCATTCCTGGCATCGGTCAATATATATGTGGAAACGTTATCTCCACTATAGAGGACAAGAAATGTTGGGGCAGTTAGGCAAAAAGCGCATGGGAAAATGAAGTACTTTCAAGGACTTCCATAGAATGGACAGATGTTCACTAAAACGGTCATAATTTTGTCATTCGCAGTCCGTGTCAAACCCAGAAGTACTCAAACTGCTCGCGGCGATCATGCGAATCCAGAAAATACTCCCCGATTGCGCTAGGAGGAACGGAGTACCCTCAAATACGGCCTTAAGCAGGACTTTTTGGCCCTGAAAGTCAAAGAACATCATTCGTCGATGTTTTCAGACAAGTTTCTGAACCCATTGGCACTTCCTTTTGAAGGAAATTCGAGAGATTATGTTGCTTATAGACATTAGCCCCCTGGTAGGGACAAACGAACCTTTCTGCAGATGCTCTATGATCCGAGCAATCTCATTAGGTCGTAAATTGAAGAAAATCCAGCGGCTATATGCCTTATTCTCCTTGTTTTCGCCGGATGGCATGCTGTAACTCATGCGCGTGAAAGCCAAGAACAAAAGTGCATTCCTGGCAACGGTCAATATATATGTGGAAATGATATCTCCACTATAGAGGACAAGAAATTTTGGGGCAGTCTGGCAAAAAGCGCACGAGAAAATGAAGTACTCTCAAGGACTGCCATAGAATGGACAGATGATCACTAAAATGGTCATAATTTTGTCATTCGGAGTCCATGTCGGACCCATATGTACTCAAACTTCTCACGGCGAGAGTGCGAATCCTGAAAATACTGCCCGCTTGCGCCAGGAGGCCTGGAGTACCCTCAAATTCGGCCTTGAGCAGGACTTTTTGGCCCTAAAAGTCAAAGAACATCATTCATCCCTGTTTTTCAAACAAGTTTCTACACCCATTGGCACTTCCTTTTGAAGGAAATTCGAGAGATTATGTTGCTTATAGACATTAGCCCCCCTGGTAGGGACAAACATACCTTTCTGCAGATGCTCTATGATCTAGGCAATCTCATTTGGCCATAAATTGAAGAAAATCCAGCGGCTATATTCCTTATTCTCCTTGTTTTCGCCGGATGGCATGCTGTAACTCATGCGCGTGAAAGCCAAGAACAAAAGGGCATTCCTGGCATCGGTCAATATATATGTGGAAACGTTATCTCCACTATAGAGGACAAGAAATTTGGGGGCAGTTAGGCAAAAAGCACACGGGAAAATGAAGTACTTTCATGGACTGCCATAGAATGGACAGATGTTCACTAAAACGGTCATAATTTTGTCATTCGGAGTTCGTGTTGGACCCGGAAGTACTCGAACTGCTTGCGGCGAGCGTGCGGATCCTGAAAATACTCCCCGCTTGCGCCAGGAGGACCAGAGTACCCTCAAATACGGCCTTAAGCAGGACTTTTTGGCGCTGAAAGTCAAAGAACATCATTCATCGATGTTTTTCACACAAGTTTCTGAACCCATTAGCACTTCCATTTGAAGGAAATTCGAGAGATTATGATGCTTATAGACATTAGCCCCCTGGTAGGGACAAACGTACCTTTCTGCAGATGCTCTATGATCCGGGCAATCTCATTTGGCCATAAATTGAAGAAAATCCTGCGGCTATATGCCTTATTCTCCTTGTTTTTGCCGGATGGCATGCTGTAACTCATGTGCATGAAAGTCAAGAACAAAAGGGCATTCATGGCATCGGTCAATATATATGTGGAAACGATATCTCCACTATAGAGGACAAGAAATTTTGGGGCAGTCAGGCAAAAAGCGCACAAGAAAATGAAGTACTTTCAAGGACTGCCATAGAATGCACAGATGTTCACTAAAACGGTCATAATTTTGTCATTCAGAGTCTGTGTTGGACTCATATCTACTCAAACTGCTTGCGGCGAGCGTGCGAATCCTGAAAATACTCCCCGCTTGCACCAGGAGGCCCGGTGTACCCTCAAATTCGGCCTTAAGCATGACTATTTGGCCCTGAAAGTCAAAGAACATCATTCGTCGCTGTTTTTTAGACAAGTTTCTAAACCCATTGGCACTTCCTTTTGAAGTAAATTCGAGAGATTATGTTGCTTATAGACATTAGCCCCCCTGGTAGGGACAACCGTACCTTTCTATAGATGCTCTATGATCCAGGCAATATCATTTGGCTGTAAATTGAAGAAAATCCAGCGGCTATATGCCTTATTCTCCTTGTTTTCGCCGGATGGCATGCTGTAACTCATGCGCGTGAAAGCCAAGAACAATAGGGCATTCCTGGCATCGGTCAATATATATGTGGAAACGATATCTCCACTATAGAGGACAAGAAATTTTGGGGCGGTTAGGCAAAAAGTGCACGGGAAAATGAAGTACTTTCAAGGACTGCTATAGAATGGACAGATGTTCACTCAAACGGTCATAATTTTGTCATTCGGAGTCCGTGTCGGACCCACAAGTACTCAAACTGCTCGTGGCGAGTGTGCGAATCCATAAAATACTCCCCGCTTGCGCCAGGAGGCCCGGAGTACCCTCGAATACGGCCTAAAGCAGGACTTTTTGGCCCTGAAAGTCAAAGAACATCATTTGTTGCTGTTTTTCACACAAGTTTCTGAACCCATTGGCACTTCCTTTTGAAGGAAATTCGAGAGATTATGTTTCTTATAGACATTAGCCCCCTGGTAGGGACAAACGAACCTTTCTGCAGATGCTCTAGGATCCGGGCAATCTCATATGGCCGTAAATTGAAGAAAATCTAGCGGCTATATGCCTTATTCTCCTTGTTTTCGCCGGATGGCATGCTGTAACTCATGCGCGTGAAAGCCAAGAACAAAAGGGCATTCCTGGCATCGATCAATATATACGTGGAAACGTTATCTCCACTATAGAGGACAAGAAATTTGGGGGCGGTTAGGCAAAAAGCGCACGGGAAAATGAAGTACTTTCAAGGACTGCCATAGAATGGACATATGTTCACTAATACGGTCATAATTTTGTCATTCGGAGTCCGTGTTGGACCCAGAAGTACTCAAACTGCTTGAGGCGAGCGTGCGAATCCTGAAAATACTCCCCGCTTGCGCCAGGAGGACCGGAGTACCCTCAAATACGGCCTTAAGCAGGACTTTTTGGCCCTGAAAGTCAAAGAACATCATTCGTCGATGTTTTTCAGACAAGTTTCTGAACCCATTGACACTTCCTTTTGAAGGAAATTCGAGAGATTAAGTTGCTTATAGACATTAGCCCCCTGGTAGGGACAAACGTACCTTTCTGCAGATGCTCTATTATCAGAGCAATCTCATTTGGCCGTAATATGAAGAAAATCCAGCGGCTATTGTTGGGGAACGTTGCAGAAAATTAAAATTTTTCCTACGGTTTCACCAAGATCCATCTATGAGTTCATCTAAGCAACGAGTCAAGGGAGAGAGTTTGCATCTGCGTACCACTTGTAGATCACGAGCGGAAGCTAGCCAAGGGGATGGTGATGATGGAGTCGTACTCGAACGTGATTCGGATCACCGATGTCCAAGTGCTGAACGGACAGCACCTCCGCGCTCAACACACGTACGGGATGGGAGACGTCTCCTCCTTCTTGATCCAGCAAGGGGGAAGGAGAGGTTGAGGAAGATTGCTCCAACGGCAGCACGACGGCGTGGTGTAGTTGTTGCAGCAGTACTCTGACAGGGCTTCACCAAACATATACGGAGGAGGAGAGGTGTTGGGGAGGGGAGGGGCTGCGCCTTGGCTTGTGTTAAGCTCCCATGCGCCTCCCCACTATATATAGGGGTGGAGGGGCTGGTTTCTTGCCATCCAAATCCATTGGGGCGTTGGCCAAGGTGGGAGGAAAGAAATCCCATCATTTCCTTCCCCACCGATTGTTATCCCCCCTTTTTAGGGATCTTGATCTTATCCCTTCGGGATATGATCTTATTCCTTCTAAGGGGGGATCTTGGTGCGCCTTGACCAGGGGTGTGGGGCCTTTCCCCCACTACTCACGTTCATGTGGGTCCCCCCACGCAGGTGGGCCCCACTCCGGAACCTTCTAGAACCTTCCCGGTACAATACCGAAAAATCCCGAACATTTTCCGGTGGCCAAAATAGGACTTCCCATATATAAATCTTTACCTCCGGACCATTCCGGAACTCCTCGTGACGTCCGGGATCTCATCCGGGACTCCGAACAACATTTGGTAACCACATACAAACTTCCTTTATAACCCTAGCGTCATCGAACCTTAAGTGCGTAGACCCTACGGGTTCGGGAGACATGTAGACATGACTGAGACGTTCTCAGGTCAATAACCAACAGCGGGATCTGGATACCCATGTTGGCTCCCACATGCTTCTCGATGTTGTCATCGGATGAACCACGATGTCGAGGATTCGATCAAACCCTGTATACAATTCCCTTTGTCAATCGGTACGTTACTTGCCCGAGACTCGATCGTCGGTATCCCAATACCTTGTTCAGTCTCGTTACCGGCAAGTCACTTTACTCGTACCGTAATGCATGATCTCGTGGCCAACACTTTGGTCACCTTGAGCTCATTATGATGATGCATTACTGAGTGGGCCCAGAGATACCTCTCCGTCATACGGAGTGACAAATCCCAGTCTCGATCCGTGTCAACCCAACAGCTACTTTCGGAGATACCTGTAATGCACCTTTATAGTCACCCAGCTACGTTGTGACGTTTGATACACCCAAGGCACTCCTACGGTATCCGGGAGTTACACGATCTCATGGTCTAAGGAAGAGATACTTGACATTGGCAAAGCTCTAGCAAACGAACTAAACGACCTTTGTGGTATGCTTAGGATTGGGTCTTGTCCATCACATCATTCTCCTAATGATGTGATCCCATTGTCAACGACATCCAATGTCCATAGCCAGGAAATCATGACTATCTGTTGATCACAACGAGCTAGTCAACTAGAGGCTCACTAGGGACATATTGAGGTCTATGTATTCACACGTGTATTACGATTTCCGGATAATACAGTTATAGCATGAATAAAAGACAATTATCATGAACAATGAAATATAATAATACTTTTATTATTGCCTCTAGGGCATATTTCCAACAGTCTCCCACTTGCACTAGAGTCACCAATCTAGTTACATTGTGATGAATCGAACACCCATAGAGTTCTGGTGTTGATCATGTTTAGCTCGCGAGAGAGGTTTAGTCAACGGATCTGCGACATTCAGATCCGTATGTACTTTGCAAATTTCTATGTCTCCATCTTGAACATTTTCACGGATGGAGTTGAAACGACGCTTGATGTGCCTGGTCTTCTTGTGAAACCCGGGCTCCTTGGCAAGGGCAATAGCTCCAGTGTTGTCACAGAAGAGTTTGATTGGCCCCGACGCATTGGGTATGACTCCTAGGTCGGTGATGAACTCCTTCACCCAAATCGCTTCATGCGCTGCCTCCGAGGCTGCCATGTACTCCGCTTCACACGTAGATCCCGCCACGACGCTCTGCTTGCAGCTGCACCAGCTTACTGCTCCACCATTCAACATATACACATATCCGGTTTGTGACTTAGAGTCATCCGGATCTGAGTCGAAGCTAGCGTCGACGTAACCCTTTACGACAAGCTCTTCGTCTCCTCCATAAACGAGAAACATGTCCTTTGTCCTTTTCAGGTACTTCAGGATATTCTTGACTGCTGTCCAGTGTTCCTTGCCGGGATTACTTTGGTATCTAGCTACCAAACTCACGGCAAGGTTTACATCAGGTCTGGTACACAGCATGGCATACATAATAGATCCTATGGCTGAAGCATAGGGGATGACACTCATCTCTTCTTTATCTTTTGCCGTGTTCAGTGACTGAGCCGAGCTCAATCTCACACCTTGTAACATAGGCAAGAACCCCTTCTTGGACTGATCCATTTTGAACCTCTTCAAAATCTTATCAAGGTATGTGCTTTGTGAAACACCTATGAGGTGTCTCGATCTATCTCTATAGATCTTGATGCCTAATATGTAAGCAGCTTCTCCAAGGTCCTTCATTGAAAAACACTTATTCAAGTAGGCCTTAATGCTGTCCAGAAATTCTATATTATTTCCCATCAAGAGTATGTCATCTACATATAATATGAGAAATGCTACAGAGCTCCCACTCACTTTCTTGTAAACGCAGGCTTCTCCATAAGTCTGCATAAACCCAAACGCTTTGATCATCTCATCAAAGCGAATATTCCAACTCCGAGATGCTTGCACCAGCCCATAAATGGATCGCTGGAGCTTGCATACTTTGTTAGCGTTCTTAGGATCGACAAAACCTTCCGGCTGCATCATATACAGTTCTTCCTTAAGATGCCCATTAAGGAATGCTGTTTTGACGTCCATCTGCCATATCTCATAATCATAGTATGCGGCAATTGCTAACATGATTCGGACGGACTTTAGCTTCGCTACGGGAGAGAATGTCTCGTCGTAGTCAATCCCTTGAACCTGTCGATAACCCTTAGCGACAAGTCGAGCTTTATAGATGGTGACATTACCATCCGCGTCTGTCTTCTTCTTAAAGATCCATTTGTTTTCTATCGCTCGCCGATCATCGGGCAAGTCTGTCAAAGTCCATACTTTGTTTTCATACATGGATTCTATCTCGGATTTCATGGCTTCAAGCCATTTGTTGGAATCTGGGCCCGCCATCGCTTCTTCATAGTTCGAAGGTTCACCGTTGTCTAACAACATGATTTCCAGGACAGGGTTGCCGTACCACTCTGGTGCGGAACGTGTCCTTGTGGACCTACGAAGTTCAGTAACAACTTGATCCGAAGTACCTTGATCATCATCATTGGTTTCCTCTTCAGTTGGTGTGGGCATCACAGGAACATTTTCCTGAGCTGCACCACTTTCCCGTTCGAGAGGTAGTACTTCATCGAGTTCTACTTTCCTCCCACTTACTTCTTTCGAGAGAAACTCTTTTTCCAGAAAGCATCCATTCTTGGCAACAAAGATTTTGCCCTCGGATCTTAAGTAGAAGGTATACCCGACAGTTTCCTTAGGGTATCCTTTGAAGACGCATTTTTCCGACTTGGGTTCGAGCTTTTCAGGTTGAAGTTTCTTGACATAAGCATCGCATCCCCAAACTTTTAGAAACGACAGCTTAGGTTTCTTCCCAAACCATAATTCATACGGTGTCGTCTCAACGGATTTAGACGGTGCCCTATTTAAAGTGAATGTAGCTGTCTCTAGAGCGTATCCCCAAAATGATAGCGGTAAATCAGTAAGAGACATCATAGACCGCACCATATCCAATAGAGTGCGATTACGACGTTCGGACACACCGTTTCGCTGAGGTGTTCCAGGCGGCGTGAGTTGTGAAACGATTCCACATTTCCTTAAGTGTGTGCCAAATTCATGACTTAAATATTCTCCTCCACGATCTGATCGTAGGCACTTTATCTTTCGGTCAGGTTGATTCTCCACCTCATTCTGAAATTCCTTGAACTTTTCAAAGGTCTCAGACTTGTGTTTCATTAAGTAGACATACCCATATCTACTTAAGTCATCAGTGAGAGTGAGAACATAACGATATCCTCCACGAGCCTCAACGCTCATTGGACCGCACACATCGGTATGTATGATTTCCAATAAGTTGGTTGCTCGCTCCATTGTTCCGGAGAACGGAGTCTTGGTCATCTTGCCCATGAGGCATGGTTCGCACGTGTCAAACGATTCATAATCAAGAGACTCTAAAAGTCCATCAGCATGGAGCTTCTTCATGCGCTTGACACCAATGTGACCAAGGCGGCAGTGCCACAAGTATGTGGGACTATCGTTATCAACTTTACATCTTTTGGCATCTACACTATGAACATGTGTAATATTACGCTCGAGATTCATTAAGAATAAACCATTGGCCATCGGAGCATGACCATAAAACATATCTCTCATATAAATCGAACAACCATTATTCTCAGACTTAAATGAGTAGCCATCTCGTATTAAACGAGATCTAGATACAATGTTCATGCTCAAACTTGGCACTAAATAACAATTATTAAGGTTCAAAACTAATCCCGTAGGTAAATGTAGAGGCAGCGTGCCGACGGCGATCACATCGACTCTGGAACCATTCCCGACGCGCATCGTCACCTCGTCCTTCGCCAGTCTCCGTTTATTCCGCAGCTCCTGCTGTGAGTTAAAAATATGAGCAACGGCACCGGTATCAAATACCCAGGAGTTACTACAAGTACTGGTAAGGTACACATCAATTACATGTATATCAAATATACCTTTGGTTTTGCCGGCCTTCTTATCTGCTAAGTATTTGGGGCAGTTCCGCTTCCAGTGACCCTTCCCCTTGCAATAAAAGCACTCAGTCTCAGGCTTAGGTCCATTCTTTGACTTCTTCCCGGTAACTGGCTTACCAGGCGCGGCAACCTCCTTGCCGTCCTTCTTGAAGTTCTTCTTACCCTTGCCCTTCTTGAACTTAGTGGTCTTATTGACCATCAACACTTGATGTTCTTTCTTGATTTCAGCCTCTGCTGACTTCAGCATCGAGAACACTTCAGGAATGGTCTTTTCCATCCCCTGCATGTTGTAGTTCATCACAAAGCTCTTGTAGCTTGGTGGGAGCGACTGGAGGATTCTGTCAATGACCGCCTCATCTGGGAGGTTAATGTTCAGCTGGGTCATACGGTTGTGCAACCCAGACATCTTCAGGATGTGCTCACTGACAGAACTGTTTTCCTCCATCTTACAACTGTAGAACTTGTCGGAGACATCATATCTCTCGACCCGGGCATGAGCTTGGAAAACTAGTTTCAGCTCTTCGAACATCTCATATGCTCCGTGATGCTCAAAACGCTTTTGGAGCCCCGGTTCTAAGCTGTAAAGCATGCCGCACTGAACGAGGGAGTAATCATCAGCGCGAGTTTGCCAAGCATTCATAATGTCTTGGTTCTCTGGGACGGGAGCGTCACCTAGCGGTCCTTCTAGGACATATTGTTTCCTGGCAGCTATGAGGATGATCCTCAGGTTCTAGACCCAGTCCGTATAGTTGCTGCCATCATCTTTCAGCTTGGTTTTCTCTAGGAACGCGTTGAAGTTCATGTTGACATGAGCGTTGGCCATTTGATCTACAAGACATATTTGCAAAGGTTTTAGACTAAGTTCATGATAATTAAGTTCTAATCAAATTATGAACTCCCACTCAGATTAGACATCCCTTTAGTCATCTAAGTGTTACACGATCCGAGTCGACTAGGCCGTGTCCGATCATCACGTGAGACGGACTAGTCATCGTCGGTGAACATTCTCATGTTGATCGTATCTTCCATACGACTCGTGTTCGACCTTTCGGTCTCCGTGTTCCGAGGCCATGTCTGCACATGCTAGGCTCGTCAAGTTAACCCTAAGTGTTTTCGCTGTGTAAAACTGTCTTACACTCGTTGTATGTGAACGTAAGAATCCATCACACCCGATCATCACGTGGTGCTTAGAAGCGACGAACTGTAGCAACAGTGCACAGTTAGGGGAGAACACTTCTTGAAATTTTTGTAAGGGATCATCTTATTTACTACCGTCGTCCTAAGTAAACAAGATGCATAAACATAATAAACATCACATGCAATTATATAGTTGTGACATGATATGGCCAATATCATATAGCTCCATTGATCTTCATCTTCGGGGCTCCATGATCATCTTGTCACCGGCTTGACACCATGATCTCCATCATCATGATCTCCATCATCGTGTCTTCATGAAGTTGTCATGCCAACGACTACTTCTACTTCTATGGCTAATGCGTTTAGCAATAAAGTAAAGTGAGTTACATGGCATTCTTCAATGACACGCAGGTCATACAAAAAATAAAGACAACTCCTCTGGCTCCTGCCGGTTGTCATATTCATCGACATGCAAGTCGTGAATCCTATTACAAAGAACATGATCTCATACATCACAATTCATCATTCATCACAACTTCTGGCCATATCACATCACATGATCAATCGCTGCAAAAACAAGTTAGACGTCCTCTAATTGTTGTTGCATCTTTTACGTGGCTGCAATTGGGTTCTAGCAAGAACGTTTTCTTACCTACGAATAACCACAACGTGATTTTGTCAACTTCTATTTACCCTTCATAAGGGCCCTTTTCATCGAATCCGCTCCAACTAAAGTGGGAGAGACAGACACCCGCCAGCCACCTTATGCAACTAGTGCATGTCAGTCGGTGGAACCGGTCTCACGTAAGCGTACGTGTAAGGTTGGTCCGGGCCGCTTCATCCCACAATAACGCCGAAGCAAGAAAAGACTAATAGAGGCAAGTAATATGACAAAATCCACGCCCACAACAAAATTGTGTTCTACTCGTGCAAAGAGAACTACGCATAGACCTAGCTCTAATACCACTGTTGGGGAACGTTGCAGAAAATTAAAAAATTTCCTACGGTTTCACCAAGATCCATCTATGAGTTCATCTAAGCAACGAGTCAAGGGAGAGAGTTTGCATCTACATACCACTTGTAGATCACGAGCGGAAGCTAGCCAAGGGGATGGTGATGATGGAGTCGTAGTTGAACGTGATTCGGATCACCGATGTCCAAGTGCTGAACGGACAGCACCTCCGCGTTCAACACACGTACGGGACGGGAGACGTCTCCTCCTTCTTGATCCAGCAAGGGGGAAGGAGAGGTTGAAGAAGATTGCTCCAACGGCAGCACGACGGCGTGGTGTAGTTGGTGCAGCAGTACTCCGACAGGGCTTCGCCAAGCATATACGGAGGAGGAGAGGTGTTGGGGAGGGGAGGGGCTGCGCCTTGGCTTGTGTTAAGCTCCCATGCGCCTCCCCACTATATATAGGGGTGGAGGGGCTGGTTTCTTGCCCTCCAAGTCCATTGGGGCGTTGGCCAAGGTGGGAGGAAAGAAATCCCATCATTTCCTTCCCCACCGATTGTTATCCCCCCTTTTTAGGGATCTTGATCTTATCCCTTCGGGATATGATCTTATTCCTTCTAAGGGGGGATCTTGGTGCGCCTTGACCAGGGGTGTGGGGCCTTTCCCCCACTACTCACGTTCATGTGGGTCCCCCCATGCAGGTGGGCCCCACTCCGGAACCTTCTAGAACCTTCCCGGTACAATACCGAAAAATCCCGAACATTTTCCGGTGGCCAAAATAGGACTTCCCATATATAAATCTTTACCTCCGGACCATTCCGGAACTCCTCGTGACGTCCGGGATCTCATCCGGGACACCGAACAACATTCGGTAACCACATACAAACTTCCTTTATAACCCTAGCGTCATCGAACCTTAAGTGTGTAGACCCTACGGGTTCGGGAGACATGTAGACATGACCGAGATGTTCTCCGGTCAATAACCAACAGCGGGATCTGGATACCCATGTTGGCTCCCACATGCTTCTCGATGTTGTCATCGGATGAACCACGATGTCGAGGATTCGATCAAACCCTGTATACAATTCCCTTTGTCAATCGGTACGTTACTTGCCCGAGACTCGATCGTCGGTATCCCAATACCTTGTAGGCAAGTCACTTTACTCGTACCGTAATGCATGATCTCGTGGCCAACACTTTGGTCACCTTGAGCTCATTATGATGATGCATTACCGAGTGGGCCCAGAGATACCTCTCCGTCATACGGAGTGACAAATCCCAGTCTCGATCCGTGTCAACCCAACAGCTACTTTCGGAGATACCTGTAATGCACCTTTATAGTCACCCAGTTACGTTGTGACGTTTGATACACCCAAGGCACTCCTACGGTATCCGGGAGTTACACGATCTCATGGTCTAAGGAAGAGATACTTGACATTGGCAAAGCTCTAGCAAACGAACTAAACGACCTTTGTGCTATGCTTAGGATTGGGTCTTGTCCATCACATCATTCTCCCAATGATGTGATCCCGTTATCAACGACATCCAATGTCCATAGCCAGGAAATCATGACTATCTGTTGATCACAACGAGCTAGTCAACTAGAGGCTCACTAGGGACATATTGAGGTCTATGTATTCACATGTGTATTACGATTTCTGGATAATACAGTTATAATGAATAAAAGACAATTATCATGAACAATGAAATATAATAATACTTTTATTATTGCCTCTAGGGCATATTTCCAACAGCTATATGCCTTATTCTCCTTGTTTTTGTCGGATGGCATGCTGTAACTCATGCAGGTGAAAGCAAAGAACAAAAGGGCATTCTTGGCATCAGTCAATATATATGTGGAAACGATATCTCCACTATAGAGAACAAGAAATTTTGGGGCGGTCAATCAAAAAGCGCACAAGAAAATTAAGTACTTTCAAGGACTGCCATAGAATAGACAAACGTTCACTAAAACGGTCATAATTTTGTCATTCAGAGTCCGTGTCGGACCCATATGTACTCAAACTGCTCGCGGCGAGCATGTGAATCCAGAAAATACTCCCCGCTTGCGCCAGGAGGCCCGGAGTACCCTCAAATACGGCTTTAAGCAGGACTTTTTGGCCCTGAAAGTCAAAGAACATCATTCGTCGCTGTTTTTCAGACAAGTTTCTTAACCCATTGGCACTTCCTTTTGAAGGAAATTCGAGAGATTATGTTGCTTATAGACATTAGCCCCCCTGGTAAGGACAAACATACCTTTCCGCAGATGCTCTATGATCCGGGCAATCTCATTTGGCCGTAATTTGAAGAAAATCCAGCGGCTATATGCCTTATTCTTCTTGTTTTCGCCGGATGGCAAGCTGTAACTCATGTGCATGAAAGTCAAGAACAAAAGGGCATTCATGGCATCGGCCAATATATGTGTGGAAACGATATCTCCACTATAGAGGACAAGAAATTTTGGGGCGGTTAGGGCAAAGGCACACGGGAAAATGAAGTACTTTCAAGAACTGCCATAGAATAGACAGATGTTCACTAAAACGGTCATAATTTTGTCATTCGGAGTCCATGTCGGACCCAAAGTACTCAAACTGCTCGCGGCGAGTGTGCGAATCCAGAAAATACTCCCCGCTTGCACCAGGAGGCCCGGTGTACCCTCAAATACGGCCTTAAGCAGGACTTTTTGGCCCTGAAAGTCAAAGAACATCATTCATCGCTATTTTTCAGACAAGTTTCTGAACCCATTGGCACTTCCTTTTGAAGGAAATTCGAGAGATTATGTTTCTTATAGACATTAGCCCCCTGGTAAGGACAAACGTACCTTTCCGCAGATGCTCTATGACCCGGGAAATCTCATTTGGCGGTAATTTGAAGAAAATCCAGCGGCTATATGCCTTATTCTCCTTGTTTTCGCTGGATGGCATGCTGTAACTCATGCGCGTGAAAGCCAAGAACAAAAGGGCATTCCTGGCATCGGTCAATATATATATGGAAACGATATCTCCACTATAGAGGACAAGAGATTTTGGGGCGGTCAAGCAAAAAGCGCACGGGAAAATGAAGTACTTTCAAGGACTCCAATGGAATGGACAAATGTTCACTAAACATTCATAATTTTGTCATTCAGAGTCTGTGTCGGACCCACAAGTACTCAAACTGCTGGCGGCGAGCGTGTGAATCCAGAAAATACTCCTCGCTTGCGCCAGGAGGCCTGGAGTATGTGACACCCCAAAATTTTAACCTTGTTTTGTTGATTAAAAGTTTGCCAGGAAATTAAAACTCTTATTTTCTGGACTCACTTTTGATTTTTTGAAGCATTTCCTTTCTTATCATCATGGAGTTCTTACCTCAAGTGAAATACTTGTCAATGTTATTGGACTTGTTTAACCTCTCAAGAAAAACTTTTCTTTTATTAGTAGAACTAATTACATAATTAATTTGCTTGATCTTTATTTTCTTGAAAAATGGTTTTTCAAGGTTATATGGCCATATTTGAACTACAACCAGTTGATAAATTCACTTAAAATTCCAACCAAAATTTGGAGATGTTAGGTGATGTTTTTAAATCACTTTTATGCAAAAATATCTTTTATTCATAAAATATTTTGAGCTTTGCACCCAATTTTCTTCTCTGGTCCAGTGGGCAATTTTGCACTACAACTCATTTAAATACTTCTTTCTAGCCTCCATCAAAATTATGGGATGCTGGTAGTAGCTTATGATTCAACTTTATGCAAAATAACCAGTGTTATTCTTTGAAAATTTTGAGTGAATCAACCTCATCTTCATTCTGGTCTATCATGATGGTTTGTACAGCAACCATATTCTTGATTGCTCTTTGGCCCTTGAGTTTTCTCCTGCTTGTAGTGCTCCTTGCCAAACCCTTAAGTCCAAGAGAGTGAACCCATTGGATAATTCTAAGTGCTTGCAATCATGCCCTCTTCTTTCTGTCAAAAACTGAAGTTTTGCAAAACTTGCACTAACAAGTTTCTCCTTTTAACAAACTAACTTCACCACCCTCTCATGCATCCAAGGAGACACTAGCCTGGGGATTTTGGCCACTCCAAGAAAAGCCTAGGTGCCTGTGGCATTTTGTCAAACACCTGGAGTGCATGGACAGAATTGACATGAGTGTTTGTTTGCATTGTAAACTTGAGCCCCTGACCTATCCACCATGTCCCTTGATTCCCTTGCTAACCCTAAACTAGCCCTGTTTCTTGCCAACCTCAACCGCGACATCTAGGCTACCCTGGCATTTCGTCGAACACGTCCCGGGCATGCTCTGGGCGCGCCCAGAGCATGCGTTTGGCACGCACGTGCGCCCGAGCCGCTGCGTCTCGCCTCGCACCTGTACTGGCCCTTGGCTAACCGCAGCCAGCACGCCACGTATCCTCCTGCACCGCCACGCCACCCCGACCGCCCTGGCACTCTATAGCTCCGCCGTCAGGGCACTCTTGGTGGCACGCCGGCGTCCATAGTGCGCCTGTGCCACGGTCGGCGCCACCCGAGCCACCCCGGCTCGCCACCTGCCCCTGGGAGCCGCGCAAGTTTATCCCCTCGCTCGTCGGCTAGCTCTCGGTGCCTCCACGTCGCCCTGCAAACTACAGACAGGCGGTTCGCCGACATCCTCATCCACCTCCGCAAACCGACCTCATCGCGCTACAAAAGGAGGCCCCCGAACCCATCCTAGGACACAGGCGACCTCAGGCCACCCCCATGGCACCCCCACAGCCCGCAATCGTCGGGGAAACACCGTCTTCCCCAACTCCGGCCGGTTCGGCCGCCGCCACGCCTCAGCTCCGCTCACCGCAACCAGAGCTCCTCCAGTCAAACCAGTGCCACCAACCTTCTCCCCTCACCCTTGCGGAGCTGCCCAGCACCCCAAACGCGATCGAAAGCCACCATAGTTGAAACGCCCAAAACTCCCGAAGCCACCGGCCGCCGCGAAGCTCACCGCTGGCAACTCACTCCGTCCCCGCCGGCAAGACGACTATCGGGAGAACTGCCCTGATCTTGCGGATCTAACCTTGCCCTTGGATCCTCGTGGAGAGCCGCCGTTCAACGGCGGAGGTCGCCGGAGCCCCGCCCCGCTCGGGCAGAGGAGGGAGCAGACGCGGGCAACTCGTCAAACCTGACCAGTGGGCCAGGTGGGCCCACCGTCAGTGACCCAGCGCCGGTTCACGTGGGTTAAGTGGAAGCGTATTTCCAGAATACGCCTTCGACGTGTACGTATATATTCAAAACATTTTCTTTTCTGTTTTATTTTTAAATAACAGATTTTGACCAAACTTTGACCGACTGTATCTTTTTAAATATAACTCCAAATGAATTGATTCTTTTTCCTACCTCTCTCAAATTTAATCTAGTTTATTTTAAGATTTATTTGAAAAAATTTAAACATCTTTTTGTGCTGTTTTTGAATTTGTATGTTAATTCAAATTTATTTAAAATAGGACTTTGGAGAGAGAGAAGAAAACTTTCAAAAGTTTTGGAGTGCACCCTGCCTTTCCACACCTTGAAGGCAAGCATTCTGAACCCCGGCATAATATTTCTGGTGTGTTCGTTGACACGTTTATAACACCACCTCATTTCGGAAAACTTGTTATTTCATGTGATATGATCATATGCATGAATGCATATTAGTGATTTCCATGCTGTTGGAAATGAACACACTTGTGATGATAATCATCCTCATGTGCCTTGCATGCGTGCCGGAAGGAATCCGGGAAAACCTCTGCCTTGGGTAGGCATGAGTTTGTCGCCGGTCTCCGTCGGGACGGTTATGTCCGGTATGGCATAGTGAGGTATAGTGAGCGGTGATTCTGTTGGTTGAAATATTTTTGTTATGCATGTCATGCAGGGGAAAATTATAAACCTCCTGAGTCGACCGTAGATCGAGTCTTGTTCCAGTAACACCCATACTTGTTTCGTACTACCACTCATCTCTACAACAAGTAGAGTACGGTTCAGTAATTTGTCAACCCCTTTCTAGCACACACCGTACAGAGGGGCTGGGATGAGGGTACCACGGCCATGGATTAAAGCCAGTCACTCGGTCAGGGGGCATGGGTGTTTCGGTTGTAGCCGAGGGGGTAGCTTCCCCAGTTTTGCGCGCGGTATAAATTTTGTGATCCCATGCTAATCGAGGTTGTAGCCTCCCCACTTAGAGTTTTGCTTAACGAGTGTCATGGGTGATTCCAGACACCGGTGAGTTAAGCTGGTGTGTGCAAGTTAGGTGCGTTTTCATTTAAAAGACCGTAGACGGAATTAGTCCCGAGGGACTAAAGGAATCCGTTACTTGTGGGTAAAGAGTACACCCTCTGTAGAGATTAAACCTATTCGAATAGCCATGTCCATGTTTAAGGACTACAGTCTGGGATGGGTCAAGTGTCCGTCTTAGTGTCGGTCTTCTGAGGTGAAACTGTTAATCCAGAACTGGAATCACGACCTGTGATTTGTGATAATTATGATTATTATTTTTGTTATGGACTAACTTGTTATTTACATTTGATATAAGCCCTTTCTGCGATGTCGCTCATACGTCCGACTGTGGCATTACCTATATAAGCCCTTTATGTGGTGTCGCTGAGACGCCCGACTGCGGCATTTCTTTTATAAGCCCTTTATGTGATGTCGCTCAGACGTCCGACTGTGGCATTTCTTTTATAAGCCCTTTATGTGGTGTCGCTGAGACGCCCGACTGTGGCATTTCTTTCAAAGCCCTTTATGTGATGTCGCTCAGACCTCCGACTGTGGCATTTCTTTTAGAAGCCCTTTATGTGGTGTCGCTGAGACGCCCGACTGTGGCATTTCTTTTATAAGCCCTTTATGTGATGTCGCTCAGACGTCCGACTGTGGCATTTATTTTGAAGCCCTTTATGTTGTGTCGCTAAGACGCCCGATTGTGGCATGATTGTTATTTATTTAAATACCACTATGACATTGCATATTCATAAATAGCATGCTTACATGCCTCAGAGTTTTCATTATCTTTTGTGACTGACGTCATGAGCATAAAATTTTGTTGGCACATCATTGTTATATTATACCTGTGTTCGTAATGTTTGCGAGTACATTCAAAGTACTCACTGGCTTGTCCCTGGCTATTGTCTTGGCCAGATTTTCTTGCGCGGAGAAGAGCGACCGTGCCGACAGTCCCGGAACCTAAGCACGGTGCTAGCAGCCTCGCGAAGATAGGAGTTAACCTGGTCAGCTGTTCCTGTGGGAAATGGAGTCCCATAGACGCTGATGATTCACAGACCGCTTCCGCCATCAACCACTAGAAACCATTTGTTGTACTCACAGGCCAGAATGGTCTTATACTACATATGTTGTATTTTGCTTGGAATTTTTGTATCAAGTTGGTGCCTCATCAGCTAACAGTTACCCTGGGGCTGGTGAGCACAACGGCCATTTTCTGGAATTTAATACCCGGAAACCGGTCGTGACAAACTTGGTATCAGAGCCAGGCTGACCATTGGCTAATCCTATCTTAGCCAGGTCGAAAAACCTAGGAAAACCAACCCACCAGACTCTAGCCAAAACCCCAGCCAAGCTTCCCGTGCAGGATAGCCACAAAGTGACCCCGACACTTTTGGCAGTCGGTGCCCAACCTATCAGCCTAGCCTGTCGATCACGCGCCGGTTACTGACAAATAATCTGTCTTATTCGCAAGCGTGCGAAGGAAGACTCTGTTCCCTTTTTCTAGAAAAAGGGCACGCTAGCCTCAACACAGCACAGCCCCGGCCATCAACCATAATACCTTGATGACCCTAGAAGTGCTTCGTCGCCTTTTGGGAACATGCTCCAACGGGATTGTGGCCAACAATCCCCGAGATGGTCATCATCGCTACCCTGACCCTGTAGCCCCTCAACCCCCTCCAGCAGATCACGACAGTGAAAACCGTGGAGAAACCTCGACGTCCGCGAGGCAAGCCCGCTTAGATATGAATGAGGTAGACTGAGTTGCTCGAGTAGTACTGAGTCTTAGTATGTCCTCGCCTTGTAACTATGTGATCCTATATCGACATAATTAAATATTGTTTGCCTGTGCATCCCTATTTTTGTTATAAGTCATGCATGAGTATGTTGATGTGCAATTGCAGTTTTATCCCGGGCGTAGCTGCCAACCGCGACGACGCAAGTTTGTGCTATGAATAAATCTTTTGTTTCCAGCTCACAGGATAGATATTTTCAAAACAACTCTTAACAAATCTCAAGGCCGAGATTTTCTTTTAAGGGGGGTAGTGTTGAGACACCCCAAAATTTTAACCTTGTTTTGTTGATTAAAATTTTCCCAGGAAATTAAAACTCTTATTTTCTGGACTCACTTTTGATTTTTTGAAACATTTCCTTTCTTATCATCATGGACTTTTTACCTCAAGTGAAATACTTCTCAATGTTATTGGACTTGTTTAACCTCTCAAGAAAAACTTTTCTTTTATTAGTAGAACTAATTACATAATTAATTTGCTTGATCTTTATTTTCTTGAAAAATGGTTTTTCAAGGTTATATGGCCATATTTGAACTACAACCATTTGATAAATTCACTTAAAATTCCAACCAAAATTTGGAGATGTCAGGTGACGTTTTTAAATCACTTTTATGCAAAAATATCTTTTATTCATAAAATATTTTGAGCTGTGCACCCAATTTTCTTCTCTGGTCCAGTGGGGAATTTTGCACTACAACTCATTTAAATACTTCTTTCTAGCCTCCACCAAAATTATGGGATGCTGGTAGTAGCTTATGATTCAACTTTATGCAAAAAAAACAGTGTTCTTCTTTGAAAATTTTGAGTGAGTCAACGTCATCTTCATTCTGGTCCATCATGATGGTTTGTACAGCAACCATATTCTTGCTTGCTCTTTGGCCCTTGAGTTTTCTCCTTCTTGTAGTGCTCCTTGCCAAACCCTTAAGTCCAAGAGAGTGGACCCATTGGATGATTCTAAGTGCTTGCAATCATGCCCTCTTCTTTCTGTCAAAAACTGAAGTTTTGCAAAACTTGCACTAACAAGTTTCTCCTTTTAACAAACTAACTTCACCACCCTCTCATGCATCCAAGGAGACACTAGCCTGGGGTTTTGGCCACTCCAAGAAAAGCCTAGGTGCCTGTGGCATTTTGTCAAACACCTGGAGTGCATGGACAGAATTGACATGAGTGTTTGGTTGCATTGTAAACTTGAGCCCCTGACCTATCCACCATGTCCCTTGATTCCCTTACTAACCCTAAACTAGCCATGTTTCTTGCCAACCTCAACCGCGACATCTAGGCTACCCTGGCATTTCGTCGAACACGTCCCGGGCGTGCTCTGGGCGCGCCCAGAGCGTGCATTTCGCACACACGTGCGGCCGAGCCGCCGTGTCTCGCCTCGCACCCGTTCTGGCCCTTGGCCAACCGCAGCCAGCACGCCACGTATCCTCCTGCACCGCCACGCCACCCCGACCGCCCTGGCACTCTACAGCACCGTCGTCAGGGCACTCTTGGCGGCACGCCAGTGTCCACAGTGCGCCTCTGCCACGGTCGGTGCCGCCCAAGCCACCCCGGCTCGCCACCTGCCCCTGGGAGCCGCGCAAGTTTATCCCCTCGCTCGTCGGCTAGCTCTCGTCGCCTCCACGTCGCCCTGCAAACTACAGAGAGGCGGTTCGCCGGCATCCTCATCCACCACCACAAACCAACCTCGTTGCGCTACAAAAGGAGGCCCCCGAACCCATCCGAGGACACAGGCGACCTCAGGCCACCCCAATGGCACCCCCACAGCCCGCAATCATCGGGGAAACGCCGTCTTCCCCAACTCCGGCCGGTTCGGCCGCCGCCACGCCTCAGCTCCGCTCACCGCAACCAGAGCTCCTCCAGTCAAACCAGTGCCACCAACCTTCTCCCCTCACCCTTGCGGAGCCGCCCAGCACCCCAAACGCGATCGAAAGGCACCATAGCCGAAACGCCCAAAACTCCCGAAGCCACCGGCCACCGTGAAGCTCGACGCCGGCGACTCACTCCGTCCCCGCCGGCAAGACGACTACAGGGAGAACTGCCCTGATCTTGCAGATCTAACCTTGCCCTTGGATCCCCGTGGAAGCCGCCGTTCGACGGCGGTGGTCGCCGGAGCCCCGCCCCGCTCGGGCAGAGGAGGGAGCAGATGCGGGCGACTGGTCAAACCTGACCAGTGGGCCAGGCGGGCCCACCGTCAGTGAACCAGCACCGATCCACGTGGGTTAAGTGGAAGCGTATTTCCAGAATACGCCTTCGACGTGTACATATATATTCGAAACATTTTCTTTTCTGTTTTATTTTTAAATAGTAGATTTTGACCAAACTTTGACCGGCTATATCTTTTTAAATATAACTCCAAATGAATTGATTCTTTTTCCTACCTCTCTCAAATTTAATCTAGTTTATTTTAAGATTTATTTTAAAAAAATTCAAACAACTTTTTGTGCAGTTTTTGAATTTGTGTGTTAATTCAAATTTATTTAAAATATGAATTTGGAGAGAGAGAAGAAAACTTTCAAAAGTTTTGGAGTGCACCCTGCCTTTCCACACCTTGAAGGCAAGCATTCTGAACCCCGGCATAATATTTCCGGTGTGTTTGTTGACACGTTTATAACAGCACCTCATTTTGGAAAACTTGTTATTTCATGTGATATGATCATATGCATGAATGCATATTAGTGATTTCCATGCTGTTGGAAATGCACACACTTGTGATGATAATCATCCTCATGTGCCTTGCATGCGTGCCGGAAGGAATCCGGGAAAACCTCTGCCTTGGGTAGGCATGAGTTTGTCGCCGGTCTCCGTTGGGACGCTTATGTCCGGTATGGCATAGTGAGGTATAGTGAGCGGTGATTCTGTTGGTTGAAATATTTTTGTTATGCATGTCATGCAAGGGAAAATTATAAACCTCCTGAGTCGACCGTAGATTGAGTCTTGTTCCAGTAACCCCCATACTTGTTTCATAATACCACTCGTCTCTACAACAAGTAGAGTACGGTTCAGTAATTTGTCAACCCCTTTCTAGCACACACCATACAGAGGGGCAGGGATGAGGGTACCACGACCATGGATTAAAGCCAGTCATCCGGTCAGGGGGCATGGGTGTTTCGGTTGTAGCCGAGGGGGTAGCTTCCCTAGTTTTGTGCGCAGTATAAATTTTGTGATCCCATGCTAATCGAGGTTGTAGCCTCCCCACTTAGAGTTTTGCTTAACGAGTGTCATGGGTGATTCCAGACACTGGTGAGTTAAGATGGTGTGTGCAAGTCAGGTGCGTTTTCATTTAAAAGACCGTAGACGGAAATAGTCCCGAGGGACTAAAGGAATCTGTTACTCGTGGGTAAAGAGTACACCCTCTGCAGAGATTAAACCTATTCGAATAGCCGTGTCCATGGTTAAGGACTACAGTCTGGGATGGGTCAAGTGTCGGTCTTAGTGTCGGTCTTCGGAGGTGAAACTGTTAAACCAGAACTGGAATCACAATTTGTGACTTGTGATAATTATGATTATTATTTTTGTTATGGACTAACTTGTTATTTACATTTGATATAAGCCCTTTCTGCGATGTCGCTCAGACGTCCGACTGTGGCATTACCTTTATAAGCCCTTTATGTGGTGTCGCTGAGACGCCCGACTGCGGCATTTCTTTTATAAGCCCTTTATGTGATGTCGCTTAGACGTCCGACTGTGGCATTTCTTTTATAAGCCTTTATGTGGTGTCGCTGAGACGCCCGATTGTGGCATTTCTTTCAAAGCCCTTTATGTGATGTCGCTCAGACGTCCGACTGTGGCATTTCTTTTATAAGCCCTTTATGTGGTGTCGCTGAGATGCCCGACTGTGGCATTTCTTTTATAAGCCCTTTATGTGATGTCGCTCAGACGTCCGACTGTGGCATTTATTTTAAAGCCCTTTATGTGGTGTCACTAAGACGCCCGATTGTGGCATGATTGTTATTTATTTAAATACCACTATGACATTGCATATTCATAAATAGCATGCTTACATGCCTCAGAATTTTCATTATCTTTTGTGACTAACGTCATGAGCATAAAATTTTGTTGGCACATCATTGTTATATTATACCTGTGTTCGTAATGTTTGCGAGTACATTCAAAGTACTCACTGGCTTGTCCTTGGCTATTGTCTTGGCCAGATTTTCTTGCGCGGAGAAGAGCGACCGTGCCGATAGTCCCGGAACCTAAGCAGTGGTGCTAGCAGCCTCGTGAAGATAGGAGTTAACTTGGTCAGTTGTTCCTGTGGGAAATGGAGTCCCATAGACGCTGATGATTCACAGACTGCTTCCGCCATCAACCACTAGAAACCATTTGTTGTACTCACAGGCCAGAATGGTCTTGTACCACATATGTTGTATTTTGCTTGGAATTTCTATATCAAGTAGGTGCCTCATCAGCTAACAGTTACCCTGGGGCTGGTGAGCACAACGGCCATTTTCTGGAATTTAATACCCGGAAAACCGGTCATGACAGAGTACCCTCAAATACGGCCTAGAGCAGGACTTTTTGGCCCTGAAAGTCAAAGAACATCATTCATTGCTGTTTTTCAGACAAGTTTCTGAACCCATTGGCACTTCCTTTTGAAGGAAATTCGAGAGATTATGTTGCTTATAGACATTAGCCCCCTGGTAGGGACAAACGTACCTTTCTACAGATGCTCTGTGATCCGGGCAATCTCATTTGGCCGTAAATTGAAGAAAATCCAGCGACTATATGCCTTATTCTTCTTGTTTTCGCCGGATGGCATGCTGTAACTCATGCGCGTGAAAGCCAAGAACAAAAGGGCATTCCTGGCATCGGTCAGTAAATATGTGGAAACAATATCTCCACTATAGAGGACAAGAAAATTTGGAGCGGTTAGGCAAAAAGCGCATGGGAAAATGAAGTACTTTCAAGGACTACCCTAGAATGGACAGATGTTCACTAAAATGGTCATAATTTTGTCATTCGTAGTCCGTGTTGGACCCGGAAGTACTCGAACTGCTTGCGGCGAGCGTGCGGATCCTGAAAATACTCCCCGCTTGCGCCAGGAGGCCCGGAGTACCCTCAAATACGGCCTTAAGCAGGACTTTTTGGCCCTGAAAGTCAAAGAACATCATTCATCGTTGTTTTTCAGACAAGTTTCAGAACCCATTGGCACTTCCATTTGAAGGAAATTCATTAAATTATGTTGCTTATAGACATTATCCCCCCTGGTAGGGACAAACGTACCTTTCTGCAGATGCTCTATGATCCGGGCAATCTCATTTGGCCGTAATTTGAAGAAAATCCAGCGGCTATATGCCTTATTCTCCTTGTTTTCGCCGGATGGCATGCTGTAACTCATGCGCGTGAAAGCCAAGAACAAAAGGGAATTCCTGGCATCGGTCAATATATATCTGGAAACGATATCTCCACTATAGCGGACAAGAAATTTTGGGGCGGTTAGGTAAAAAGCGCACGGGAAAATGAAGTACTTTCAAGGACTGCTATAGAATGGACAGATGTTCACTAAAACAGTCATAATTTTGTCATTCAGAGTCCGTGTCGGACCCAGAAGTACTCAAACTGCTCGTGGCGAACGCGCCAATCCATAAAATACTCCCGCTTGCATCAGGAGGCCCGGAGTACCCTCAAATACAGCCTTAAGCAGGACTTTTTGCACCTGAAAGTCAAAGAACATCATTCGTTCCTATATTTCAGACAAGTTTCTGAACCCATTGGTACTTCCTTTTGAAGGAAATTCGAGAGATTATGATTCTTATAGACATTAGCCCCCCTGGTAAGGACAAACGTACCTTTCTGCAGATGCTCTATGATCCGGGCAATCTCATTAGGCCGTAATTTGAAGAAAATCCAGCGGCTATATGCCTTATTCTCCTTGTTTTCGCCGGATGGCATGCTGTAACTCATGCGCGTGAAAGCCAAGAAAAAAAGGGCATTCTTGGCATCGGTCAATATATATGTGGAAACGATATCTCCACTATAGAGGACAAGAGATTTTGGGGTGGTTAGGCAAAAAGCGCACGGGAAAATGAAGTACTTTCAAGGACTGCCATAGAATGAACAGATGTTCACTAAAACGGTCATAATTTTGTCATTTGGATTCCGTGTCAGACCCACAAGTACTTAAACTGCTCGCGGCGAGCGTGCGAATCCTGAAAATACTCCCCGCTTGCGCCAGGAGGCCCGGAGTACCCTCAAATTCGGCCTTAAGCAGGACTTTTTGGCCCTGAAAGTCAAAGAACACCATTCGTCGCTGTTTTTAGACAAGTTTCTAAACCCATTGACACTTCCTTTTGAAGGAAATTCGAGAGATTATGTTGCTTATAGACATTAGCCCCCCTGGTAGAGACAAACGTACCTTTCTGCAGATGCTCTATGATGCAGGCAATCTCATTTGGCCGTAAATTGAAGAAAATCCAGCGGCTATATGCCTTATTCTCCTTGTTTTCGCTGGATGGCATGCTATAACTCATGCGCGTGAAAGCCAAGAACAAAAGGGCATTCCTGGCATCGGTCAATATATATGTGTAAACCATATCTCCACTATAGAGGACAAGAAATTTTGGGGCAGTCAGGCAAAAAGTGCACCAGAAAATGAAGTACTTTCAAGGACTGCCATAGAATGGACAGATGTTCACTAAAATGGAGATAATTTTGTCATTCGGAGTCCGTGTCAGAACCATATGTACTCAAACTGCTCGCAGAGAGCATGCCAATCCTGAAAATACTCCTCGCTTGCCCCAGGAGGCCTGGAGTACCCTCAAATTCGGCCTTAAGCAGGACTTTTTAGCACTGAAAGTTAAAGAACATCATTCGTCGCTGTTTTTCAGACAAGTTTCTAAACCCATTGGCACTTCCTTTTGAAGGAAATTCGAGAGATTATGTTGCTTATAGACATTAGCCCCCCTGGTAGGGACAAACATACCTTTCTGCAGATGCTCTATGATCCGGGCAATCTCATTTGGCCGTAAATTGAAGAAAATCCAGCGGCTATATGCCTTATTCTCCTTGTTTTCGCCAGATGGCATGCTGTAACTCATGCACGTGAAAGCCAAGAACAAAAGGGCATTCCTGGCATCAGTCAATATATATGTGGAAACGATATCTCCACTATAGAGGACAAGAAATTTTCGGGCGGTTAGGCAAAAAGCACACGGGAAAATGAAGTATTTTGAAGGACTGCCATAGAATGGACACATGTTCACTAAAACGGTCATAATTTTGTCATTCGGAGTCCGTGTTGGACCCACAAGTACTCAAACTGCTCGCGGCGAGCATGCGAATCCAAAAAATACTCCGTGCTTGCGCCAGGAGGCCCGGAGTACCCTCAAATACGGCCTAAAGCAGGACATTTTGGCCCTGAAAGTCAAAGAACATCATTTGTCGCTGTTTTTTAGACAAGTTTCTAAACCCATTGGCACTTCCTTTTGAAGGAAATTTGAGAGATTATGTTTCTTATAGACATTAGCCCCCCTGGTAAGGACAAACGTACCTTTCCGCAGACCGTAATTTGAAGAAAATCCAGCGGCTATATGCCTTATTCTCCTTGTTTTCGCCGGATGGCATGCTGTAACTCATGCGCGTGAAAGCCAAGAACAAAAGGGCATTCCTGGCATGGGTCAATATATATGTGGAAACGATAACTCCACTATAGAGGACAAGAGATTTTGGGGTGGTTAGGCAAAAAGTGCACGGGAAAATGAAGTACTTTCAAGGACTGCCATAGAATGGACAGATGTTCACTAAAACGGTCATAATTTTGTCATTTGGATTCCGTGTCAGACCCACAAGTACTCAAACTGCTCGCGGCGAGCGTGCGAATCCCGAAAATACTCCCCGCTTGCGCCAGGAGGCCCGGAGTACCCTCAAATACGGCCTAGAGCAGGACTTTTTGGCCCTGAAAGTCAAAGAACATCATTCATTGCTGTTTTTCAGACAAGTTTCTAAACCCATTGGCACTTCCTTTTGAAGGAAATTCGAGAGATTATGTTGCTTATTGACATTAGCCCCCTGGTAGGGACAAACGTACCTTTCTACAGATGCTCTGTGATCCGGGCAATCTCATTTGGCCGTAAATTGAAGAAAATCCAGCGACTATATGCCTTATTCTTCTTGTTTTCGCCGGATGGCATGCTGTAACTCATGCGCGTGAAAGCCAAGAACAAAAGGGCATTCCTGGCATCGGTCAGTAAATATGTGGAAACAATATCTCCACTATAGAGGACAAGAAAATTTCGAGCGGTTAGGCAAAAAGCGCATGGGAAAATGAAGTACTTTCAAGGACTACCCTAGAATGGACAGATGTTCACTAAAATGGTCATAATTTTGTCATTCGTAGTCCGTGTTGGACCCGGAAGTACTCGAACTGCTTGCGGCGAGCGTGCGGATCCTGAAAATACTCCCCGCTTGCGCCAGGAGGCCCGGAGTACCCTCAAATACGGCCTTAAGCAGGACTTTTTGGCCCTGAAAGTCAAAGAACATCATTCATCGTTGTTTTTCAGACAAGTTTCAGAACCCATTGGCACTTCCATTTGAAGGAAATTCATTAAATTATGTTGCTTATAGACATTATCCCCCCTGGTAGGGACAAACGTACCTTTCTGCAGATGCTCTATGATCCGGGCAATCTCATTTGGCCGTAATTTGAAGAAAATCCAGCGGCTATATGCCTTATTCTCCTTGTTTTCGCCGGATGGCATGCTGTAACTCATGCGCGTGAAAGCCAAGAACAAAAGGGAATTCCTGGCATCGGTCAATATATATCTGGAAACGATATCTCCACTATAGCGGACAAGAAATTTTGGGGCGGTTAGGTAAAAAGCGCACGGGAAAATGAAGTACTTTCAAGGACTGCTATAGAATGGACAGATGTTCACTAAAACAGTCATAATTTTGTCATTCAGAGTCCGTGTCGGACCCAGAAGTACTCAAACTGCTCGTGGCGAATGCGCCAATCCATAAAATACTCCCGCTTGCATCAGGAGGCCCGGAGTACCCTCAAATACAGCCTTAAGCAGGACTTTTTGGACCTGAAAGTCAAAGAACATCATTCGTTCCTATATTTCAGACAAGTTTCTGAACCCATTGGTACTTCCTTTTGAAGGAAATTCGAGAGATTATGATTCTTATAGACATTAGCCCCCCTGGTAAGGACAAACGTACCTTTCTGCAGATGCTCTATGATCCGGGCAATCTCATTAGGCCGTAATTTGAAGAAAATCCAGCGGCTATATGCCTTATTCTCCTTGTTTTCGCCGGATGGCATGCTGTAACTCATGCGCGTGAAAGCCAAGAAAAAAAGGGCATTCTTGGCATCGGTCAATATATATGTGGAAACGATATCTCCACTATAGAGGACAAGAGATTTTGGGGTGGTTAGGCAAAAAGCGCACGGGAAAATGAAGTACTTTCAAGGACTGCCATAGAATGAACAGATGTTCACTAAAACGGTCATAATTTTGTCATTTGGATTCCGTGTCAGACCCACAAGTACTTAAACTGCTCGCGGCGAGCGTGCGAATCCTGAAAATACTCCTCGCTTGCGCCAGGAGGCCCGGAGTACCCTCAAATTCGGCCTTAAGCAGGACTTTTTGGCCCCGAAAGTCAAAGAACACCATTCGTCGTTGTTTTTAGACAAGTTTCTAAACCCATTGACACTTCCTTTTGAAGGAAATTCGAGAGATTATGTTGCTTATAGACATTAGCCCCCCTGGTAGAGACAAACGTACCTTTCTGCAGATGCTCTATGATGCAGGCAATCTCATTTGGCCGTAAATTGAAGAAAATCCAGCGGCTATATGCCTTATTCTCCTTGTTTTCGCTGGATGGCATGCTATAACTCATGCGCGTGAAAGCCAAGAACAAAAGGGCATTCCTGGCATTGGTCAATATATATGTGTAAACCATATCTCCACTATAGAGGACAAGAAATTTTGGGGCAGTCAGGCAAAAAGTGCACCAGAAAATGAAGTACTTTCAAGGACTGCCATAGAATGGACAGATGTTCACTAAAATGGAGATAATTTTGTCATTCGGAGTCCGTGTCAGAACCATATGTACTCAAACTGCTCGCAGAGAGCATGCCAATCCTGAAAATACTCCTCGCTTGCCCCAGGAGGCCTGGAGTACCCTCAAATTCGGCCTTAAGCAGGACTTTTTAGCACTGAAAGTCAAAGAACATCATTCGTCGCTGTTTTTCAGACAAGTTTCTAAACCCATTGGCACTTCCTTTTGAAGGAAATTCGAGAGATTATGTTGCTTATAGACATTAGCCCCCCTGGTAGGGACAAACGTACCTTTCTGCAGATGCTCTATGATCCGGGCAATCTCATTTGGCCGTAAATTGAAGAAAATCCAGCGGCTATATGCCTTATTCTCCTTGTTTTCGCCAGATGGCATGCTGTAACTCATGCACGTGAAAGCCAAGAACAAAAGGGCATTCCTGGCATCAGTCAATATATATGTGGAAACGATATCTCCACTATAGAGGACAAGAAATTTTCGGGCGGTTAGGCAAAAAGCACACGGGAAAATGAAGTATTTTGAAGGACTGCCATAGAATGGACACATGTTCACTAAAACGGTCATAATTTTGTCATTCGGAGTCCGTGTTGGACCCACAAGTACTCAAACTGCTCGCGGCGAGCATGCGAATCCAAAAAATACTCCGTGCTTGCGCCAGGAGGCCCGGAGTACCCTCAAATACGGCCTAAAGCAGGACATTTTGGCCCTGAAAGTCAAAGAACATCATTTGTCGCTGTTTTTTAGACAAGTTTCTAAACCCATTGGCACTTCCTTTTGAAGGAAATT